>NC_054055.1:86333123-86641281 GCF_017639655.2 Falco naumanni | reverse complement strand
AGATACCTAGACAAATTTATACAAATAGAAATGGTATGGTTTGACCACTCATTTATGAGTGGATATGCAGAAACCTTATAAAAGGCAGCCTAGGTAGAAGGAACATATGAAATAAGAGTGCTAAGAGCCTATATGTACTGTCTGTACATACAATCACATTCACTCAGAACTCTACTATGACCATCTTCAGGAAGAAAGTAGTAGAACTGGTAGCAATGCATGGCAACCCCCAACCAAAGGTGGAAACACCAAAACAATTAGGCATGCTGACATATTGTAGCAACTGGAAATGACAGCCCAATAGTTTTAGTAGCTTTTGCATTTGACAGGAGATTTTTTCTGCCTGTAATACCTCAGTTAAACTAACATTCATGTCTACTTCAAGTGCTTTGGAATATATTTAATTTAAAATAAAAACTGATTTCCTAGCTTTTCTGAGTTGTGGGAAATGTTACTTACCTCTTTCTCGATCTAGACCAAAAGTTCCAGGGATGCTACTATTTTGCTACAAGGAAAAAACGTGCATACTTAGGCCCTCCCTCAAAGGTGCATTTTCCTTACTTTCAGAAATCAATCAGACATTCATGTGCATGCCAAAACACACAAAAATTCTAGGAAAAAGTCAAACATTTGAACATAGCATATCATTACACTTTAAGAAACTATTTTTACATCATCATCATCTTTCTAAACTAATAGTTATCTTAGGCCTTCATTTCTGGCCTCTTCCACTATATTTTCTGCATAGTTTGGTGCTGCATGATTTTGAGTCATATCTAAGTATCTCCTGCATATATATTGTGTGTATCTTGCACAGTTTTTGCTTCTAATATAGCCTTGTAAACTTTCTTCAAATAATGATTTATGCAAGGTATAAAAAGTGTTACATTCACATGTTAAAATTATACTACAATATCGTTCTCCCAGGAGCCATAAACAGATCAGAGTCCAGTTTGCGCTATGAAAAAAGAAATATGAACCTCAATGGGACTTTTAATCACAATATACTGGCTCTAAATTGAAGATCCATTTTGTATCACATCCCACTGGACTAACAAAAATCTGCTTGTTTACAGATGTTAATTTTAAACTTTTAGCAGAAAAAAAGGTACTGAAGGTGTTGCCCAGCTTTCAATAAAACTTGGTCTTATTCCACACAAAAGCCAATGTGCACTGTTATGCAGCATTTTCAAACCTATTGTTCAAAACTACAGTTACTATTAAATATTTCTTTCTGTGTTCCAAGATTGTTAGGAAATGCCCTTACAGAACTGAAAATAATTTTATTCTACGGTCTTCTATGACGTAGACAAAAGTGTAAACGAAATTCTCATGTTGTCTTACTTTTCCGTTAACAACGTCAGCCTTAGATCTGCACTAGTAAGCTCACTTAATTGCAAGAGAAAAGCAGTGAAGCCACTAGGAACTTAATTCTTCAGCACTGTTTTTATTTAAACAGAATACCATAAAAAAAAAAAAAAAAATCTGAGAAAATACCATTCACAATGTCACTCCATTTAACAAAGAGAGGCTGTTGAGATTTTTCCGATTAAAATAACAAACCGAGATGGCATAAAACACTGTAAAAAATCTCTAAAATCTTTGTATGATTTTTGGACTTTTGGGTTAGGCCTGAGAAAAATCTTCTGGAGGTAGATTATGATTAAATTAGAACTTATGTTGACTGTAGAAAACAGAATAATCACCTAGGTTGCAATGCTGCTGCTTTCTAGATTATTCCTAGCATTTTTTTTATTATTATGAAAATTGGACAATTTTTATATACTTTATAAAGTATATGAAGTATATATTTTTGGCTCACACTAGGACTGCATACATTGGAGTGACAAACATAGTGGATTGGAAATATGAACGGAGGGGAAGAGTTTATGTCTAAGACAGATACTTGTTATTGTTTTGAGTGACTTTAATGGTAACTGTAGTGTAATAGGAATTATTTTTTTATAAATCATGCTTATAGCTGAAGTGTGCTTTGGAAATAATTCCATGCAGAAAGGAAATGTTCCCAATCTGTTACATACTCTTCCACATACCTTATTTTATGCTGAAATATGTGCGTTAGTTACTACTTGTTATATTATAATTTGTACTTGTTCTGATCTGTCATTGTTCAAAACCTGACATATTAGATGTATACATTCGGATATATGTGTGGGGATCACTGGTCCATGGTCTCATGTCAGACAATTGAGAGCTGAAGTTTTCACTGCTGTAATCACAGCTGTGCAAAACTGAATTTGTTTGAATACAAAGGGCGTCACTTGCCCTGGCTTTTCTTTGTTGCCAGAAACCTAAAACATTTATTATACAAATCAATGGCAAGCAAAGGACTGTAACTTCAATTTCTAATATTGTGATTTTTCTGTTTTGCTACTTCTTAGACTCTCTTTAGGTTCTTTCTTTTATAAATTACTTAAAATAATTTTTCTCAACCTTATTATCTGAGAAAACTTACCAGAGGTCAGAGGATAAAAAAGCAGCAAAATTTTAAGAGATCTTAAAAAGACCATAAACCCTGTAGACAGTTATAAACAATCATCATACGAACTATATAGTACTGCACAAATCAAATCCTACAATCCATCTGATAATGGCACAATATTCAAGAAGGACTGAGGTAACTGCAGTAAAGTAAGAATTGTAAAAAGTGAGAACAGTCAAAATTTGAAATTTTTTACTTAACTTAAACATATATTTTAATGCTTGAAGTCTGGATTTTTTTATTTTTAGATTTTTTTCAATTGTGCAGCAGAATTTTAGAAAGAATTACTAAATCTACTGCTATATTACTTCATCATTTGCTTAATGTGCCCAATTATTATGAAGCTATTATGCTGTGACAGTCTAGTAATACTCAAAATCATTACCTACCCCTGTTTATACAGTTTCTAAATTTGTACTGTCTTCATAAGATCAAGTGTAGCTAGCATGATTCATTTTTGCCATCAAGATGATCTGTCTCTGAGGCCAAGGGTCTTCAACAGAAGATTTTAAATCAACATTATATAATGGCTGCTGATATAAAATTTAAAAACAATTATAAAAACAATTATATATTACCTGAAGTACTCCTGATAGCATTACGAATAATACAAAGATAATGTAAGCACCTAAAATGAGATATACCAGGTAGATTATCTAAAACTCCAAACAAATTTGAACATGTATCTCTATCACAGAAGCTACTGCCGAAACAAAATGGTAAAACACTCTACACATTAGCTATTGTGAACAATTTTATTAGGTCTATGATGCATAATAAAATAGGGTATAGTAAGTTCTTGTATCATATTCATTTTGATTTTAAAATGCAACTTAGAAAAACTTCCATGCAAAAATAGAAAGCAAAATTTTCAGACTTAAAATATTTTGACCGATGCTTTATTTTCTGCATCAGATACTACTCATAAGGACACTTCAAGTACAAAGGATTAAATTTTACTGTATTCTGAGCTTTTAGAAAGAGAATGTAAGCTCATATTCTGAGCTTCCCTCTATAAAAGTATTTCATGTTTGTACACTGTTATTCTGTTTTTGGAGGAGTGTGATCAATTTTAGAACAGATATAAGAAATATGGGATAGTATATGCATACATGCCTTTTACAAATACTCTGTTCATAAATGAACTTCCCTTGTTATGTTATGAACAGCATAACCCACTGTATTATAACAAAGTTAAAAACCTTTTTTTAACAGGATCAAATAGAACATAACTTCACTTGCTGTCTTTCCATCAATGGTAAAATTTAACCTCAGCTTATATACTCACAGTAACTTCACTAAGCTTGTATTTTGCTTTTCTCCTGCTGCGATGTGCTCAATACCATCATTCCCCATGCCAGAAAGCACATGTGTGTTTTTTTTTTTCAACACAAGACTCAAGTGGACTAGGATGCTTTTAAAAATTTGCAAATAAGCCAAACAGCCATGTTAATTACATTTAACTAAAGTAATTTTTATTCCTTCCCCCCAATCACTTAGAGTAATATTGCAAATGATCCAACGATATAGACAGGACAAAATATAAGTCACAATGCCTATCTGTCAAAATATAATATGTATGCATTTCTTAAATTAGAGAGACTGGATTAAGAACAAAAGTTTTGATCAAAGATTGTGTTCTGAAAATGCTCTGAGAAAGTTACCCTAAGGATCATGCCTGAAAACATCATGTTTTTAAATGCCTAAGACTGTTGAGACCTGACTAGAAAACTAATCAATTGAAAAGAAACAAACATAAGCCTGGTAAAAGCATTCAATATTATTACTAGGTTACTTCTCTGATTTCCCAAGGCAAACAAGACTGACTTCCACCAAACAATATCCACTGTTTTCAGTACTGCCCTCCCTCCTTTCCTTATTTTTAAATTCATCCCACTTATTAAGATTTATCAAATTAAAATGTGACAAAGAGGCTACTTACTCTTAAATATAGCTTATCTGGGGAAATGAGAGTACAGCAATGTTCCTACCTGCTCCTTCTCACTGCAGCATGCTTACAATTTAATGTCAATCCAGACTGATGTTCCAGTATCAAAATAACTTTAGTATTCTTTATGTAATCCTAACTTTTCTAATTTTAAGTTCTTAATTTTCCTCTTAATGTTTCTTCAAAGTTTCTTAGACCTCACATTGACAGAAATGTTTTCTGAACTAAACGTTGCATTTGCATTGACTGGTCTCCAAGGATTTCAGGAAATCTGTTGTAGCCTGAGACAACTCAAAATCTGTATACAATCTATTCTTATTTTAAATTTTATCTAGGGGAAAAAGAAAAAAGTAAGTAAGTGCTGAATGCAGAATAAAGCCCTTACAGAACTTGAAGATTAGGAATAGATGACTGACGCAGAGGACCCGTCATGGACAGAGAAATACAGATCAGTTAAGTAATCAAAGACAAAAAGAAGCAACACGTGTCAGTACAATTGAAAAGTACAGTCTATTTCTAGCAATAAAGGATGCAAAGCTTGCTCACAGCAGTGAGGACTCTTACAATGGAAGACAACAATTCTGAAAAAGATCTGAAAGCAAGAGAATAGCTGACAGAGGAAACTGGTAAAGATTGAGTTATGCCTGGAGTTTACATTGTGATACAGACAAAGGAGTTCACGAAATCCTCTGAAAGCATATAAAGGAAAGGGGAGGTTATGCTTCCTCTGTCTTTTGCTCAAATACAGCTGTCACTGAGATTCTGCACCTACAGTACAAGAAAGATGTAAAAGATGGACAAAATCAGGAATGACAAGTCATCTGCAAAATCAACACTAACTAGTATTGAGGAATCTGCTAATTTCTTTCTGAATTTAATTAACCAGTGACTATGAATATGTTAAAAAAAGCATGGAAAACTTTAAATCTAGTGTTCCCTGTAGCTTTAAGAATAACCTTGAATTCTATCCTGGGGAAACATGGTAACCTAGATGTAGTGTCAGCAGCATTTCAAATATAAATGAAGTGCAAATACCCATTAAAAACCATTAGCTTTCAGTTTAATAATAAATATCTATTTATTAATATGTACTATTCAACATATTCCATGGAACTGTTTCTTTCATAGATTCTAGAGATTCTGAAGAAAAAAAAAAGATACAATAAATGTACTAATTTGTATATGATTTTTTTTTTAGAGTAAAATGATCATTAGGATGATACATTTATTCCTCTAACTTTCTTAAAGGTTACACTATACCACCATAAATACCCTTTTTTATTAGTCTCGTCCATCATAAAAGAAACTACAGTAGTAAATTTAACAGATCCACTGGGTTTTGACATAAAAACCTCAATAACATAACAAGCTCTTGGCTATACACTAAATACTACTTCTATTTGATATTTGCTGATTAATACTTCATGATTTTTAAACTCTCGAAGTTGCTATGCTCCAAAAATATGATTTCCTCTAGCAAAACCAGAAATAGTCACCAGAAATAATTGTTGCATTGGTTTTCTATTAATATTTTTTAAACAAAATGTGTACTGTTTCGGTCATTAAATTTCTTTCTTTTTCAAAACAAACAAACAAAAGAACACAAAGATCACCCTAATTTCATTGACTTGCTATTTTGCCTTGCTTATAGCAGGGTTGAAGGGTTTTGAGAATTATCATTCTTGTGTAACAGGAGCCATTGCTGAAGGCATTACAGTTACAAGACAAGTAATGAAACAGGGTAGTGATAGTAAATTTAGAAAGTACCAGAGTAGGCTTTATTTGAGGCAGCTAAGGGTTGCAGCAATATCACAAGGTACTTTCCTAGGTGCACGAGTTGCTCTGCAGCTCTTGATTCTGTAACACTCGGTAGTAATGTAAGGGCTAACAAAAGACTCAAAAGACTCAAAAGACGTTGCCAGCCATCATATATGAGATTGGTGTGTCTTCCAAAAAATCACAGTACATAAATAATACAGGATATGGGTCCCGTACGCTCGAGTATATAGTATTAGTATATAGTTTTGACAATATTCTAAAATTAAGATAAATCACAGAATCATTAAAAATAATCACAATCAGTATTTTCAGCTTACTCCTAAACTCTTTGTTCTATATTCATCACAAATGCAATGACTGCAAACAATACGATTCTAACTCTGAGCTCTTGAGAGAAAGCCCAGCTAAAACTAAGGCCCCACTGCACCAGGCAATGCGTAATTACGAACGAACTTGAGGACCTCTTGTCCTGAAGCCTTTTTAACCTAACAGAAAACACAACAGTACTTTGTGTTATCAGAGCAATTCCTGAGATCTGCTCTACTCTTACACAACAACTACCAAATATTCATTCAGAACAGATTTTAATGTGTGCTAAGAATTCTGGTAGATTACTTAAGGACAAAACAATCTTGAATGGTTTAGCTGAATTTAGAAAGAATCTTGCTCTCTGGAAAACTATGTCTACTAAATCAAATTGCTCTTTTATTTTATTTATTTTTTTTTTAAATTACTCTGAAAAGTATTTTGCCTTTGAAGGCACAAGCAAAAGTCTCTCATGCTGTTTTCAACCTCAGGCACATTTGTAACAAAATACGTTGCGTTTTTCCTTAAAAACGTTAATTTACTAAAATACCAATACTAAAACCATCACATAAACACCTATTCGCAAACCATCCCATTAAACACAGTGACTTACATACAATGTAGAGCACAGATCTTTTCCATTTCAGCTATTAAAAACAACTAAAGGAAAGACATGCTGTGCAAACTATTTCAGATAGGTGTCATGCTTATCACAAAAGTACAGAAAGAATTTGTGGTCACAATTTTTAGTTTATCTTACAGTCTCCAGAAAAGACTGATCTAAAGGCCCTACAAAGGCTGGACAATAGAACAATATTTGGTTTTCATTCAAGATATCTGTAAGGACTGAACTATGGGACACTGCATGAGCTTCACAATGAGATGAATAGCTAGATATTTTAGCAAAAAAGCAGTAGCCAGCATTAATATGTTCGTAGAGTATAGCCACTAAGAGGGAACAGAGACCCACATTATCTTGCTATGGAAGGCAATAGAACATAGTTATCTGGTGCCAACAAATAATGAAAAATAAATAAATAAAACTGTTCACATAACATATTAAAGAATCGGCATTTATTTCCAGCTTGGTGAGACACCTCATAATACCTTGAAACTGGCAGATATTTGTCATTCTAGTACTGAAATTGTATATTGGAAACGCTGCTCAGAATATGTTCTCTTTCATTTCTTCTTTCCCTTCTCCTAGCATTTTTTGACAGGAGAGTCCTGTATAGATTAACATAAGGGTTTTCTGCCTTCATTAAAAAAACAAAACAAAACCCAAGAAACCATTCTGAAATCAGTAAAATTCTGAGTTATGTACATCTGAAATTTAATATAGTGAGATAATGAGTACAATGGTCTATTACGTTCTTGTTCCAATTGATGCATAAACTGGAATTTGTCACACTCCACAATTCATTACACATCCTTAAATCAGTCAGGAAAAATTGAAGCTTTTAAACAGCCTCAGTATGTGTGGCAAACAAACATATTTATTTCTCCTTTTAATCAGAATCAAGGCAGAATTATTGTTTGAATTCAGTATTCACCAAATGAAAAATAGTTAGACCTGTAAAATAAAAGGCTTTTTTCTCTATTGGTCTCAATTCCATTGTGAAAAGTCAAATAAATTAAAAAAATGTGTGTAGTGTTTAGAGTTTTTTTTCCACCCATTGCAAGCTTAGATTTTGAGTGAGGAACTACAGCGTATCTGTATTGTGTTCTCTTTTTTTTTTGAAGAGTAACTAAGTGATACATTTGCTGCCTGTAGAAGTATAACAGAAAAAAAAAAAAAAAAAAAAAAGATTGAGACCAAACGGTGTCTACTATAAATATCTAAGGTTGTCTTGAAATTCTGCCATAAGATTTACTAAAATAATATGACCTTTTTTATTTTTTAGTTTTATAAAGAAAATTAATTGCATATATCACTGCAAGCCAGCATGATGCAAAAAGTGAGAACAAATTTCTTCAGAGAGCTCCAAACAAGACAAATGAAACAAGCAGCCTCCATCTAAAAGGTTTTCTGACAAATAATTGTTGGTAATGATGTATCTGAAAACTCTTTAATAAAACAAGTCAAAAAGTTTTAAAGAAACTACATTTTGAAAAATAATTAATGAAGTTTTCAGTCTGATTTTTTTAAGTTTATATAATTAAGCTCTCTGGCTATCTTCTGTCTTCCACACTTTTCCCCAAAATTTTAAATATACTAATTATAAAAAAAAAAAAAATAAAATTGACAGAAGATTAGCATTATAAAAAATGCCATTTTATAATTTGTTTTTTTTTTTTTTTTTTTTAAAAAGGCTACCAGATAAAGAAAGAATGATACTATTTGTCACTAATGAGGGAACATGTGTAATGTGTAGACCTTAGTAAACAGCTGAGAATTCACACAAAAAAGAAACACCTTATAAAGCTGTCCATGGTGGAAAACTTTTCAACTGGAACTTAGATGACTACAAAACAGTAAACCTTAAGAATTCTAGCATCAATACTTCTGGAATTCAGAGAACACACTGGAAATAAAATTTATTTAAATACTTTTTATTCTCATCTACTACACGCAGTGAATCATTCAGTGAATTTTATCATTGTACTGTGGCCAAATGTCTAGTCCAGTTACGAAAATATATTAATTTCAGCATGAATATATTAGTTTGTCATACATTCTGGCTAACATCAATGCTGGTTCACTAGTACTAGTAATCTCTAAATATTCAAAACCTGATGAAATACAAATTCAAGGGAGGAAGGAGCACACCTGAAGTAAATCAGTTCTTACATATTTTCAGGTTCTTGTATTTTCATGAATGCTCATATTTTCTTTTTAAAAACCCAAACAGCTGAAATAAATTTAGCAATAAAATATTACTTCAATTTATTCTGGAGAAGTTAACACATCCAATGCTGTCACAGTTCACTTTAAAATATTCTTCGTATCTTCAGAAAGGTCAAGTAACCTTCACCCTAGAAGTGCCTATTTTTCTTCTGTGTCTACAAAGGCAGATTAGGATTGCAAGATCAAATACAGATGCCTTCTCTGGAGTGTTTTGGTGAGGTGGATCTCACATCCAAATATTAAGTGGGAAATATGGAAGTTTGCTGTAGGGGAGAAGTGCATCTTTTATTTAAACAACTCAGGCATGTTACCACTATTTCCGTACCTGCTACAATCTGTCTGTCTCTATAACATACCATCTTGGAGAAATCAGGGAACTGACAAGTTTATCTCAAATGAACCGAATAATAAAATAGTCTAGCCAAAAACTCCATTCTTCAAAATCCACCCATTACTTGTCAATCTCATACCCATCTCCCTTGACTTCTCTCCTTATATTAACAAACACCTCCACAAAGGTGCCTATAAAGGTTGCCAGTAAAAAGGAACTCACTGTAAAACACCTAAGTGCAAAAGACAAAAGACAGTTCATCACAACCTGACAAAAAACTGACTTCCAAAATTCATATAAACAAATTTAGCTGAAGTATTTCTTTAGACAGTTTAAGGCCAGATGCTGATCCTTTGCTGTCTGCTCAACATAAACTTTGTTTCCCTAATGCATCTATGCATCAACATCCACAGATTTAATCGCATGCCATAGTGATCTTTGATGCAATATGAGATGTACTTTTCAAAAACTTATGGAAGCAAACCAGATAAATGTTTTGTTATGTAGAAGACCTAATGACTTCAAAGTAGTCATTCATTTAGTCACTCATTTCCCAAAACTTCCAAGACATGGTCAGATTAACTACTCTATTTATACCACGGCAAAAGCATTAATAAACTTGCTGAACCTGAAGGGTATTCTCTGTAACAAGTCACTGATTATAAATGTCCAGATCAGCCCTGAAAGTAAGACAATTTATTAGTATGAAAAAATTACATCCTTCATTTCCTTTATTTTTTATAGACACAAGCAAATAAACTCTTGTGAAATGGGTATCTTTCCCAGATCCCCATGTGCTAGTAGTACTCTATAACCACTTGAAGTGGTGAGGATGAATCCCCTAGTGAGGCAGGTACAGTCAGGTACCATGAAGTTTGACTGATCCAGTCCAAGAATACTGTTTTCTACAAAACAGAGAAAAAAACCCACATGTATATTCATCTTGTCATGTATAAAAATTGTGTCACGCGCTAACAGTTATTTCAAAAAGTTTCATAATGAAATGTTTGAAAAATGCATCCTAATTAATTACTTACAGGATTTAATTCAGCTATCTGAATAAACAATGCCAGGATTTACAATAAAACCTAAATATGAGCTATGAATTGTCATGTAATGGTGCAAGAGTAGGCAGAACCACACAAGCAACTTTAAATTTTTTATTTCTCAGAGCCTTCAGACATTTTAATGTCCCACTACCAGTAGCAACAAAGTAATTAAAATCTTTTAATAGGATATAGTAAATTAGGAATGAAGAATCATGTAGAACTGTGTGCAGTAGAAGAATTAAATAACAGATATAATTATGAAATAACTCTTCTTATAGCTTGACATGACAAGAAAATGTTTCTAGTACAAATTCAGGATAAACTATTTTGATATTTCATCACTTCCATTAGTAGTATCAACAATGGTGAGGAATCTTCTAACAGTAAAAAAAAGGGGGTTTAGGATTTTTATATATCCAGAAATGTTTTACTTATAAAGATTACAGTATTATTTAATATAATTTTTGGCATAAGGGAGAAGCAGTAACTATTTTACTAGGAATTATGATGCCTTCCCCTTATTACCTGAAAATTAAGTCTTTCCATTGCTATAACACTTCAGTCCAGAAAGGCTCATGAATTTGTTTTCAAGATGACCTTAAACCAGAAAGTGCTTTGCTCAGTTTGGGACCAGGTGTCTGATGCAGAGCTCATGTATATTATTTGAAACATTTCTACTGGGACCTTTGAAATTATGTACAAAACCCTGAAATCCATGGGATATTGTTGAATCTAGTTTTCTTTCTTAGGAGCAGGAGCATGCTACACTCAGAGGTGTTTGATAAGAGAGTGATACTCAGTAAGAAGGAAATCAGTAAGCTTCTCTGAATAAATGATCCAGTCAATATGTAAGTAAGAATTGATAGTATTAGTGTAGGCTGGCTATCATCTTTAGAACATTTAAATGTTCTTTATCACTTTGTGATATCAGTATCACTCAGTAAACCCAGAAATAAATCTAAAATAGAAAGTCTAAAGTATGAAAGCCACAATTATTATTAAAAAAATGTATTTTCACAAGTTTTATATTTCGGGGTAAACAGAGTAAACTATCCACCCACTTACCACTGTGTTTTCGTGGTATGAGAATATGTGGCCTCAAGCACTGAAACTTTTTTTCCTCCCATATCCTCTGATTCCATTTGTGCTGTATTTCAGACAGAACTGTTTAAATTTAGTGGGTATTAAATCATCAATATCCATATAATCCAATTTAGATATAAAAGAGAGAAATTATTAGCATGACCATGACTTTCAGCATTGAAGCCTTGATTCTCTGTATCTTTTTACTTCAAACAAGACAAAAATGTGACATTCCTGACACTATAGTTCAGTAGAAGGAAGGCCTAGAGAAGGCATGAATCATTAACAAGTGTTTTGCAGGCTTGGATAACTACTCTATAATGTAAATTCTAGACAAATCACTGTATGAACAATTTAAGAGAGATCTGTAACTTACAAGCGATTTCTATATCCACAGTATCCTCAGAAGGCTGAGTATAATTAATAAGGCCACTACCCATTATTTTCAAAATCTGATTATTTAAGGTCTTCTGTGACCTTAAAAATTAAACATGATATCATTTATATTTATGCCTGCAAATGAAAGCAAATACTTCAGAAATTAATAATTATATAATAGCAATATTTTCAAAACAATTAAATATAGAATATAAACTACAGTCCAGCCCTTGTCTGTTTAATGGGAAGTACCCATCACCCATCGCAATGGATGAACATCATGAACAAGAAGAAACTGTTTTGAAATTCAGACCCAGAACCTCATTATTGTATTAAATACTCCACATCACCTAAACTAACAAAATAAAGTTAAAATTGCAATCCAAATGTGGATATTAAATATAGACACCTGAGCAATTCTTAATACCAGTGTAAAGAACATATATTTTGGATGTTCTATATTTTCAAAATAAGAATACTACTTTAAAATTCTCAGGTAATGATTCAGGAATGTTACTTGACAGTCCAGTTCTGAATCTGTTGGAGAATTCCTCTTTTGGTAGCTATCTTTTTAGCATTATCTATGGCACCTCAACACCCTCCCCACAATTAGAATTCTTGTTTGATTCTTAGGTGGATATTAACCTGGCATTAATTTCCAGTACAACCTGTACTGTTCCCCTCTTTTTTTTTTTTTTTTTTTTTTTAATATGAAACAGAATGTAGGTTGGGGCTGCAAGGCAGACCACAAGAAAAAAAAAAACAAAAAAACCAAATTTTAGATAGATGATTGCAAATGATATTCCAACATTCAGTCATGGTAAGATTCAACCATAAAATATTGCACCTGAGCTATCTTGATGATGGTATGGATGGTATTTCAGTTTGGATAATAGTGTGCTATTTTGAGAACTCATGTTCCAGAAAGAGAAATAGGCACAGGAAGTAAGAGTCAATCATATGAAAGCAGACTGGAAAATTGTGGCTTTGGTTTACTAAAGGAGATCCAATAGGGAAAATGACTGTAGCCTGTAAGGACAGAAGGGGATAAACATCAGGGAGCAGATAAAACTGAACTAAACTCAGTCTTGGCACAAAAATAAATAAACTAAGTGCAAAGGAAGGAAGTTGAAGAAGTTAAAGTCACCAAGCACTTAGGAGTGAAGCGCCAGAAAAAAAACCTTTCAGTCACAAAAACAAGAGAAAAAAAATTATCTTTAACTACTTTCAAAACAGAGTTCAATAAGTTTCAAAGGGATTATATGATGTGCTATCTGTAAATCATCCTTTCAAATCCTGTGTCCCCTAATCATAAAAGAAGTCAATCACAATTTCTTAAAAACTGAAATGTGGTATTTCTTTTCAACACCAGAACTTCTGATCTCAAAAAGTCTTAGTGAAAAATTCACAGTAAGAGTATTTAAGTACTCTTGACTTGAAATGAAACAAATCTATTATTAGGTTTCATTCACATTATATATAATGCAGAAATGTTGTTTAATATCATGCCATTGTGCAACAAAAAGGAACATACCTCCCTTCCCTAAAAACTCCTAAAAGAATGCAATTACCTCAACCTATAATTAACATAATCACCTAATCTTACTATTGACTTTTGTTTTATATTAACATTTGACTCTATGTATTTACTGAATGTGAATGAACACTCCAATCTTTAGTTTTTCAAGGTAGCCCTAGCTAGAAATGGTATTACACATCTGAATGTTTTGTATAATCTTCTTCTAAAAAAAGTTCCTTGTGGAATACAAGACTACTCACTTGCTTGTGAAAGCATTTTCAAACAAATCTTGTTAATTCTGAATATGGTTCACTAAGCAGCATGATCTTATTAATAAAACAATTTGCTAATCTAGTAAATCAAAACACTCAGCTATTTTAATTGTTTACCTAATGGAAATTCTAATGATCTGTCAGCCTCACAGAAGCCTAATGCTTTTCAAACAAGATCCAGCAAAATAAAGAAAGAACTAATGAAGAGAATTGGAAAAAATGCAACTTCAGACTAAACATTCTTTCATAAATAGATATTAACTAACATTGGGTCTGCATTTTTGAGGCTAGTTGGAATATTTTCACACTATGTAAATTTTCATTAGGAAGGTAGTTTAATCTGTTGTACTGAACTAAATGAAATGTTTGAGAGACAAATTTGTGAGTTCCTGGGATTTCTAACACAGGGGGAAAAGGAAGAAAGAAAAAGCTTGATGGACTGCAAAAAGAAAACCTTAGTAGAAAACCATTCTGCAAACATATGTTCAAAATGTTCTCATATATTACATAAGAAAATAACAAATGGGTAACAGATGATGAGGAGGCTAAATCAAAGGGAAAAGTAAAAGAGAACCAGTCTTCTACACTGAAATCTAAGCTTCTGCATAACAAGGCATTATCCCAGGGTGTTTCAGAGAGATGTTCAATTCAGTATGAACTTCTTTCTCAGTGATTACAAGAAAATAATTTCTCTAATCTGTTGGGACTGTGAAATGTGCTACACACCCAGCGCATTTATAACATCTATGATACATCTTACCTTGGTCTGGTAACTCTCAAAAATCAATCTCTTCTCAGAAAGAAAATATTGTTTTAGAAAAGGTTTAGAAAAAAGGAGACAACCACTCTTCCCACAGAATCTTTTTTTTTTTTTTTTCCTAAGTGCTTATTTGAAGCTGCTCAAGGATACCAGAATAGTGTCAAGAAAGGTGATGGAGCAGAGGCAAAACGAATAAGAAAGGTTAAGGCTTTGTGATGCTGTATTGCTATTTGTGACATAGATACTCATGTCTTACTTTAGTATTGTATATGTTTTTAAAAGAAATGCTTAAAACCGGGACAATGAAAGGCAGATGAAATTACAGTGGAAATACACATGAGCTCTGCTACCTTTTACATACACAGTAAAGAGCATCTTTAACTCCTTGATGACATATTATTCTGTCAGCCAGATCTTAGACTTCAGTGTTTAAAGCACTGATAGTCATTTGCAGAAAAATATTTACCTGGTATTTTAACTACTTCAGCTTAATGTATTATTTCACAGTTAAATCTTGGTTGGTTTATATATACATATATATTTGCACCACATGATTTGGTTTCCTTTTCAATTCAGCAGTTTCACAGCCAGAAATAGCAGCCTAAATCTTAAAAAGTTGACTTGAAATGCTAATATTCAAAACACACAATTTACGTATTTAACTGTAAGCCAAAAAGTACATTAGTGTTGCATTCAAAACAAAACCGTCCCTTTAATATTAGATAGACCTAGCGTCTTTCAACCTGAAACTCAGTAATTCAATCCAGCAATTCAAATGTACAAATGCCGATTTAAAGTTTAACAGAATCTTTATCTTGTGCATGGGTAGCAATTTATAACATGAAACCAGAGTTTAGTCAAGTCATGTTATTCACCTGAACCTATCAACTTGCAGAACATCAGTTTAGAATTAATCCTTCATACCCATTACCATTTCAATCATACAAGAGGGAAATGAAATAAACTACCAAGAAACTACAGTTATTATTTTCCTTATGATGCTCAAAGAGCTTGCAAGATGAAAAGCTTACAAATTGGAACTGGACACACAGGAACTAAGTGGCTATTCTGTCACACTGCATTTCACAAAAAACATCCTCCAGGTTCTTTGATTAAAACATGAAACAGGCAAAATAAGCTATATTTGCAAGTCGTAGTTCATGGAAAATCTCTTGTACAGCTCAATGGTTAATCACATTTCTTTCACAAGCTTTTAAAATTAAGTCTGATACTTCTGCTGGTATCACATGGAAATTAATGAGTACTTTTAAAGACTAAACAGCTATGTAACTATGGAAGTACCACAATATACCATGTTATCCTGTATTTTACTTCATTTTAAAATGAATTTTAAAACAAACTAGTTAAAAATCTTATTTAACAAGGTCACCAGAAATACCTGACCATAATTGCCACTAGCCATTCAACACAAGAAATCCTCCTTAAATGAACTGCAAAACTATACAGAGTACCCAGACAAGCAAATTTCTAACCACTGCAGAAAAAGAGGAAATGGGTTAATCAAATCATACCTGGAGAAACTGGTAGGTTTTCATATGACCCACATCTCCAGCCTCTATCTGTGCTCTTGACAGCTTCTCTTCAGTTTCAGTTAGCCAATGATTAAAGCTCTTCATGTCACAATGAAAAAGCCGCCACTTTTCCAAAGATTTGTCAAACAGTCTGCAAGTATAAAAGGAGAAGAAATAACTATCTATTCATACTCTATTTATTGACTACAGAAAAAAAAAAAAAAGGAAATAAAAACATTGCATGTCTCAGGTTAAATTTGATGTGATACTGATGGCATCATGCATTAGCATTTCTAATAGTTCTATCAAGTGGAGAAATGGTAGTACTTCTGAACAGTGAAATTGTCATTAAGCATATGTGTCACAAATTAGTGTCATCAATTTTTTAAATCCTTTTCAATCTTTCCAATGAATTCCATGGCCAAAACATAGTTTCAATTTACAGCTTCATTAATCCACACTAACTTACATCATAGGCACAATACCCACAGCCCCCAGTGTAAATGGCTATACCCCTCTGTCAAGGTACTTAGATGCTAGCATGAAGAAAACACCAGTGCTGATAAAATGCTCCTAACATACTTTAGTAATTTAATGTATCTAGCAACACTGCAGTCACCCCTGACTAACATACCGGCTGTGCGTTGTGACTATACAATTACTTTTAGATCCACTTTAAAAGAGAAAATATCTTAAATGATCTGTGATGCATCTCACCTACCATATCCTAAGACAAAGGATGAAAAATCAGGAGACAGATTCTTAAATCCTTACTTCCCAACCTTAGTCCCATGATCCTATTATAATTAAAGGATTTTAATTTTTTTTTAGAAAAAATGAATTGTAATATTATATGTAATACATATGCAATAGACTATTATTTTTAATGGAAATGGCTTTGGTGAGAGACTACCCCAAAGGATCCCAGGCATGTACTACAATTCTGCTCCAATTTTACTGAGAGAAACTACTTTTGTCTGTCTCTCTAATGGATGCAAATTTCCATTTATTATAATTGCAAAGAAAATACAACTTTTTTCAAAGGAAAGTCTATTTGTATTTCCTTTATTAATCCTTTTTTTTATATTGTTTCACTTCAATTATTTGATATATATGCAAAAATAATAATGGCTGAAATACAAGAATGATTGAAACAAAATATTAAAAAAATCTGGGTTTGCACAATAAGGCAAAATGAAAAATGTTACTACCATGTCTGCAAGTCTACAGTTCACTGCATTATAGACCATGTAAGTACTTCTGGAACTTTGGGAAGATCTAATCTGTTTTTGTCCAGAGTGACTGATCTTCTGGTTCAAGATCTGTTTGCCTTAGCCACTGTCAAGCACTAAAGAAATTATATGAACACATATAATTTTTTATTATTATTTATTTCCCCCACCCCCTCAGGTGGTCTGTGTCTTAAGAATTCAGTTATCCTGTGTTTTGAATTGGTGTCAAAATGTGATCACTAATCAGAGATTAGCTAGAATGTTTTGTTAGCAGATCATCATTAAACATGCTACTTTTGTTTAGTTTAATAATCCTCCTTTATGGTATTATAATAGCTTTTAGGGTGTACTTAAAGGATTAAATCAAAGATGCTCAATTATTATTCTAGGAAGTAATATGGCTCTGTATGGACAAACTATATGTTTATTTGAATGTTAAATAGTATAATTCACTAAATAAAATCACATTATTATCAGGAAATACAGACCATTTCTTCCATTGTACTGATGATTTTTTATTTTTAGAAGAAAATAAAGTTTTTTCTTCTCTTCTATTGTTTATATCATCCCACCTTCGTTTTCACACTGTAAAATCTCTTATTACCATACAGTATGAATAGTACTACATCCATTCATAACCATCTACAGGATATATATTTTTCCCTAGACCTCCTTTTCTGGTAGACAAAGAAGATTTATTTTGCTGAACATTCCCACACAAAGATACAGTTATCTTACTTCTAACAGACTGAATACAGTAATCACCTTTGACAAATAATATGCAAAATAGTGTTGGACCAGCAAGCAGTGTATCAGAGACTTTGTACTTCACTGTTATATTAACTACAATATAGGGAAAATATAAGGCATCAAAAACCTCTACAATTAGTAATCTATAAAAAAGATATTTCTTTTTTAAAAGAAGCATTTGATCACAAATTGTAGTTAAGATAAAAATATTCCCTGTACGGTTCTCCTAGTTTGGTCATAAAGTGCTGAAGGAAAAGAAAAAAAATAATTACAACTTTAAAAAACATTTTAAGAGTACTGAAAAGACTCTTCAGAGTCTAAATTCTACATAGAAGAGTTGTCTTCTGTCTGTAAATCAACGCCTTTTGTTTGTCAAGGAGAACTTGATTCATGAGCCCTGAGGTTAATAGCTGCCAAACACCAGAACCATTATTTCATTTTGAAGACAATAGTTACTTCTTAGTCCTACACAGTCCAAACATGCATTCCAACCACTCTAATAAATGATGTGTTCAATAAATTTCGTTGAAAATGGACACAGACAAACTATCCAAATAGACAGAATCTTTATTCTATTGATTTTAATATGACTGCATATCTGATAAAGCCACAGCAAAGAAGGTGTCAGAGCTCAGGACTGATTGGCCAAATGATCAGTCATGCCATTAATACTGATGACAGGTAAAGACAGAGAAAGATGCAGCCTGGGACAGAACAATACGTCATAATATTCAGAATACAGAATCTTACTAGTTAAACCTAAAAAAGTTAAAGAAAAAATAAAGAACTAAAGATCAAAACTTGTTGCATGGATGGACTCCTCTAAGCCTGTATGGGCTGACAGCTTCCAACAGAAGCTGACATAGTCTCTGCTGCCTATAAATTCAAGCTCTAGTAAGTTTTTAGTATACTGTGAAGCTGTTATTTAAATAGCATTCTCACACATTTTATTTTGAAACCCAGTATCAACCATCTAAGAAATTGTTAGAAAAGATCAAATACAAAAAAATCACTGCACAAAACCTGTGTCTGTTTAAGAATGAAAAATGGATATGGAGATTCATAGTAATTTCTACACAGTAGCAGTTGGTAGAATATTGCTGTTGAGGCACCAAAATGAGTACTACAAAACATCTTTCAAGAATAAGCACAGCTGACACACTCAAAATATTTTTGTTGACTACATTAAGGAGAAGTATCATTGAAAACACATTTTACAAAAAACGTGCTATGGTAATCAAACATCTACACTGCTATAACATCTTATGACACTGTAACTTTTTTCTGTGTTCTCTTCTTCCCTTCATATCGTATAACTCTCTTGAGATGGCTAGCTATTTGTTTCGACTTCTGCCCTATCCACTGTGTCCTTTGCATTTTTCTCTCTTTATCAAGCAATGCCAGCTGGAGACACCACAGTTTTCAAATCACTGGCTTGAATGTGGTCTGCTTTTCATTGCTGACCACATTTCAAACCTGACGACAATCACAGTAAAAATCTTATATAAATTTAAATTAGGTTCAAAGAAATACATTTAGATTCCTAGTTAATATTTATGACTGCTCTGCTTAGCTACAGACGAATGCAGTTGTTCAAGATCTGCCACGTGTGTTGCATTTCTTAATCATATTTTAAGTAAACAAACTATTGATCCAGTTAAAATCTGTAGTCAGTCACCTAACTTATTTATTAAAATGACTGTGATCATTTATCACACTTAACATACTTAATTTGTCAAAATGAGTCAAATCATAACTGAAAGGCATGTTATACTATTTTTTAACTGTCTTACTCTGAATTACAAGGGAAAATCTTATTTTATGTTTTAAAAAATCACCTACAAAATAAAAGTTAAAATCAATTTATTTTGGTCCAGTCCGGTTTTTCAGTTTGGACACTCTATTAAAACAGCTTTCCTCCTGTTCCTCACAAAATGAAATTACTCTTCACAGTATGAGGAAGTTTATCATCAGCTTAAATGCAAAAATTCAGTAGGGGTTGATATTAGTATCACTGAATTTACATTCCAGCACTTGCAAATTGAATTTCCCATCACTCTCCATTCTTCCTTCCTTTGATTTGGCTAATAAGAGTTGCAAGGAGAAGAAAAGAGAAATGTTGCAGTGAGAAGATATGTATATTTAAAACTTAAAAGTGTAAATACTAGTGCTTATTGCTTATGTCTTAAAAAAACCTTGTTACACTCAGTGTAGTAAGTATAAACCCCAATATTAAGCATCAGTAAAAACCAGGAAACTTATGGACAGGCAAAATCACTAAAATCCAGTGCTCTTTCAGTGATTAACTATAATTAAATACTTTTACAATGTTAAGAGAAAATGCAGTTGTTGCTGCGGTGGCAGGTGCAGGTTGATTCGAAATGCAGATTGAAAGGGGACATAACCGCACAGCTTCATGCTCACGCTGTCTGTAATGGGACATCCCACCTAGGTCTTCCCCTGCTAAATCTGTGCATTACATCTTACACACAGTATTAGTTCAATTAGCTTTGCAAAATATAAAACCAAAAAGGCTTTAGTTTGTTTGTTTGTTTTACTATTTGCAATCCTGTTACCAGGTGGCAAGTTCAAAACCCACAAATGGAGAAGGCTAATTAACTACAAACACTGAGCAGCTAAGTTGCTGAAGTCTTGGCACAGCAGAATGCAGATGGTAAAATTCATAAGTGAATTCATAAAAGAGCAGTGCTCTGAGGACTATGAAAACTCAGAAACACTATGGCTGCCTCAGGAATCCCCAAGCACATGATTTAAAGGTTAGGAAAGTCTCACTACAGGCCATGCTATTCGCATACTCTTATATAGGGATCCACCCTTGTTTGCTGTTGGAGACAAGTCATTGAGCTAAAAAACCCCAGTGTATCCATTCATCTGTATCTGCATCTTCTTAATGCCTTTCCCTTTGATGTATGTAAGTAAAAATGGTGTGGATAGGTGATTGTCTGATATTTGGGCAGTATTTTCTCTTTGACATCCTCCTCTCGTGTTTTTCTTAGCATATGCTCAAAAAGAAGATATAAGCAGGCACCCTGGAGCCAAGCATTCAGACTCCAGACTAGAACATATGACTTACATACATTGCCAATGGTGTAAGCATTGTACATGAGCTCTGACACTTAGTAAGGTAGCCCTACTCCTCTAACTTGAGTATGTTAGAGTTGACAAATGAAAAATAACTGATACACCAACCTATTTTTTTTTCTATATGCACTGACACTCCAGCAGGGAATGTGTTAAGAAATGGCTTGGAGTATTTCCTTTTTTCTCATTAACACATAATGGATTTATATTTTGTCTGGAAAGCAAGAAAGCAAAAACACAAATGAAGACAACTGCTGAGGTAACATGCAGCACAATTTACATTAAGCCATAAAAATACTGTTACTTTCCTTCCTTCAAAGATTATCACTCTACTAAACCTTTGGACTTGACTTGTTACTAGCAAAATATAATATTCCCTGTATTGTATATGACATTGCACAAAGATTTGCAGATGCCAATTTAGATATGCTGTCAGCGGAACTCCATACAATGGGATTGAACTTGATGTTCCAAATCCCAAGACTGTCATTTATAAAAACCCATGCAAAGGTAGAAGGAAAGACCTTTGAGTACAGGAAAGTCACGAACATGAGACAGAGTCCAAAAGGTTATTGATTTGCTGTTGTAAACTAAATCTTAATTTTTCATCTGTGTTTCAATTAATTCCTTGATAATTTTGATAACATTCCTTCATAAACTGTGAAACCTACTTTATGATACATTCCGCTTTAGCAAAACCTCACAGCCAGTTGACCCACATGAAAAAGAACACTAATAGTTATAAACTTTCCTGAAAGTCATGATTTATGCCATGGAAATTATTATTGCTAGAGACATACACTCTTATCCATCATATTGGAAAAACATTCAGTAAACTTGATTTCTATACTGTTGCTAAACAATGTACTGTAGGATTATGCTAATATTAACCTACAAATTATGCAATTTTGTCAACTTGATTCAGCACAATTAGCACCTTGTAAAAATACACAAAACATCAAAGTAGTATAAATAATTATGTGTTAGTATGTGAGAGTATTAAGTTTAATACTTAAGGCCATTCTTACAGATAATAAAACAAGAAAACTTGTTTTTGTCAAGCAACTTCTACAATTAAATTGCTTAAAGAAACAGCTAACCCATTTTCAGAGGTTTTGATGTTTTCATTTTGTTTCACAGAATTCATACCTTCTGAATGCTTAATTTATATTTAATTTACATATCCTTTCAGCATTTGGACTAAAAGTGATGATCGCAGTTTAGACACTGCTACATCTAGATCTTGCTCCCAGGTTTTGCTGTAGGCCCATTTTGTGACAAGACTCAGCTGTACATATTCTATTCACACCCCTGCACCCTGTCTTTCACCCACAAAATAGCACATGATCACAAAAAAAATAAACAAAGTGGAAGCAAAATAACTGTAACAATGACATCATCATTAAAAAATGTAATTTCCTTCCTCTTCCCAAAAAGTAGGTTGTGCAGCATTACATACAAATTAAAAATATTACAAATTAGAATTAAATGATAAACATTTATATATCTTGAATTGTATTGATTACATTAATGTTCTTGGTCCAGTAGTCTGCAACTCAGTTTCCCATCATTTAGTTACTGATGTCATATCATTGTCAATCACTATACCAAAGAAAATGACAATTTAAATGGCTATGAAAAAACAAGATCATATTAGTCATTGCTGGGTTTTAGATGTAAAAATTCACTTTTATGAAGCACGAGAGACCAATAAACTTAATAACCATTTACAATTAATAATTACACAGAAACTCTTTGGGGTTCTAATGAATGCCATATGTCAATAATGTAAAAATAAACACTCCATATAATTTATAAAACATACATTCTTCTGCCACACTAAGTAAGATTATTTACTATGCATATGAACTTGAACTTCAAAAATTGATTTTTTTTTTACATAAAAAGAGAACTTTGCCCAGACACCTGGGTTAAAATCAGATAACAGCTTTTCCCTAGATCAAATAAAGAAATACTTAATTTTTGAATAGGTGAAAGGGTAGCATATTGCAACTCCCATACAGAAAATAAATTATTAACACAATTGGTAAAAAACCTACAGATTTCATAGCTTTTCAAAGTGAAACTATCAAAAATTGCCATGATAAGAAATCCCCAGATCAAACATTTTGCATTAGAAGAACAGTGGCCCAGTTTTACAGAAATCCAAACTGGTATTTCTGCTTGCACATAAAGGGTATGCACGATTTAATCCTCAAGATGGGTGACAGCATACACTGCACTTCTAGTCGGGATGCTCCAGCGCATTTTTATTACCCACCCTATGGTTGCATTTTTCTGGTAAAATGAAATATGTGTGAAAATTGCATTAGTTTCTGCCTAACTGTGAGGGTGCTGTTGACCCCTGCCCCAGGCTCTCCAGGCTCTTTCCTCCAAGCCAGGGGCTCTGGTCTGCTTAAGACTAGCTCTGACAAGACACAGCAGTGTGATCAGGCTTTGGTGAGTCCAGCTACATGCTGAGAAATGACTCGGAAACCCCATCTGGGTTTTCTGTCCAGGGCTTCAGGGCCAGATTTAAGCTCAGGCCCTGACCTGGACTCCCTGCTCAGTGCACCCATCCCGGCTCTGCTCCTCTGCTCCCCAGGTCCAGGCACAGTGGCACCACTAGGAGAGGTCCCTGTCTGCAGGTCACTACCCCAGCCATGCTGTGCACCGACACTCTCAACATCCCTTCTGTGCAGGTCCAGTACCCTCTTCTACCACCAGAGCCTGAAGCTTCAAACGGCCTGTGTGCTGCTGTTTAAACAACACACTGAGCAAATATTTCCAGTGTCCTTCAAAATCCCAGTACTTGTGACTACAGAACAGCAGCTGGAAGGTGAAGTAGCCAGCACAGAGGGGACAGCCATGTTCTGGCAAGGGGTGTTAGTCCACCTGGCCTGCCCAGCTGCAGCTGTGTCCAACTGACCGTGCTGGAGTGCATTAGACTGGCTCCTGGAGAGTTGGTTTCATCTGAACTGAATATAGTGCACTTTTTGGTGTGAGACAAAGCACAGCAAGCAGGTGATCCCAACCCAAACTTAAATACTCGTGGACATATTCTAAAGTCAACACCAGTGAAACTCTGCTGCACGTTTTAGCTCCCAGGTTCTGCTGCAATTCAGATCCATTCTGGAAAAAGATCCAAGAATAGTTTATTCAGCCTGGACATAGAAACAGGTGCAAGACCTAGAATTATAGAGAACTGACAAGTGATATCCAGCTGGGGGAAACCAGTTCTCACAAATTCCTCAACTTACCTTCATAATTCATAAATAAAAAATTCATTTCAGTGAAATAATGACCCAGAGCATAAGTATGTGTAATGCAACATTTAGAGGTATATATTACAGGATGTCCCCTCAGTATTCCCCCCTGCAATTAATACAAAGCACTTAAATCCTATGACTTGTAAAACACAAGCTTTATCCTCCAGAATTGTCCTGTCCAGATCTCTATTTCCACTGCCTATCTCAAAATCCCCCTAAAATGGTGGCTTTAGAGCAGAAGGGATATCAGGAAACTGGTGATACCAGCTAATGTCGGCTGTTGACTTCCTGAGCCTGAAAGATGTTATTTATCCTGCTTAAGGTGTGACAGGTATGTGCAGAAATATATATGTATTGGCATAAGAAAACTAGGCTTCCTCATTTCACTGAAAATCATAGTAATAACAGACTACTTAGTACTTATAATAATACTATTAAAATACGGATGCCTATATTTCACATAGGTAGGGTTTTTTACCTTTTAGGGTTTTTTTTTCAGTCAGTTAAAAACCTTTTTAATAAGTGGTTGGTTTTTTTTAAAGGTTTACAATAAAATTTCTTTTAAAACACCTTTTCCCTTTCATTTGGAAAATTGATCTGCGATAAGAAAGTTAGGTCCAAGTAACAGTTAATAGGTCTTATTGTAAGAGTAGCATATAGGGAACAGCTCTATTCTTCTGAAACTATAATGTTGATGAATCTTACAGAAATTATAGGAACGAGAAAAGCAGATAAAATTGTAGTAATAGAGGACAGCATGCATCGTACTGTTAACCAGAAGAAAATATCTCTGATTGTGAAGAGACTGTTCAGATAAAATACTTTACGGTATCTTTTCCATGTTTAACAAAAGTATCTTAAATAATTCTGATACTAGTTAGTATAACAGAAAAACAAACAACAACCTCTGCTATACACAAAAAGTATATTTTTCAGTACCGTTAAACCTCGATAAGTATTTAGAGTGGTGTCATATGAAATCTTTTTTTTACTTTTGACTACTGTGAATGATAATCTAATGTAGTTAGATAAGGTAATTGCAATATTCAGGATAAACAGGAAAAAATACAGTGCATTTTGGGGAAAAATAGCTGAATGGTAAAATTTACCATAACTAGCAATTACTACCATCTAAAATCTTATAAAATTAAATGGGGTGGTTATGAGGGATTATATATATATTATGCATCAATATACATGTTAATTATGTGTTTTAATTTACAAAAATAAATGTTCATGGTATTATTTATATTAGTCTTGTGAACAGCAAAAGACTTTAAATACTGTCAATTATAACTTACCAAGCCTGAAGTTCTTATTTAATGAGTAAATAGCAAAAGCCATTTTGGCTAAGACATGTGATTGTGCTACTGGTAATAGGGAGAATTTAAACAATATGCAGCTGCCTAAATGGGTCAGTATCAGGAAATTATTATCTGTATTCTAAATAACATGAAGTAGAGAACAGGCTGCTCAGCAACTTGGTAGCTTAGAGAAGAACAGAAGAATAATTGTTTTCACTCTCCCTGTAAAATTATGACATTAGAGACTAAAGAACTGAGCAAAGTAGCTACATGTTGTTACAAGTCTAGTGATCATTTGCCTTGTCATTTATTTTCAAGTTAATGTAATATAGTCCTAGAAAAATAAGACATTCTAATTGCAAAACCTTTTGTGACCTGGAAATACATTTGCTCATAAACTCATTTCCTCTTTATGTTGTTGATCTGGAGAATATTGACACTGATGCATCTTCTGGATTACATAATTGTGCAACTCAAATTAAGAAAGCAGTAAAAGATTTTAATTTCTATACTCCAGGAGTGCTTTAAAAGCAACCCCCCTGCCCTGCAGTTTTTCCAGTATTGACTATACGCATCTGTTTGGAAAGTGGAGTCTTAGTGTGTGTGGTATTTGCAGCGCAGCAAAGAATCTCAAATGTAGTTTCAGAGCAGCCTGCCAGCCCTATCAATTCTGGCAGCAGACTACTGCTTTTAGGCTTAATTACTGTTGTATTCTTTTGAGTGGTGATTTACCAGATTTTCAGTCTGGCAGCCGGGGCAGCCTAGATGTCCAGGAATCCCTGATGAATGGCTACAGTGTCTACATGGGCCAAATTTACTGCATATGGACAGCATACACTGCAGTGGCACCCTGACCCTAGGTTTCAGATCTTCTAATTGAAAAACAGGCATGTAGACACACAGGGTAAAATTGAGAGGTGAGAAATACTTACCCTATTAGCTCAGCCAACCTGACTATATGATTTGTAAGATTATAATCTGTCAGTGTATAAATTATTAACTTTGTTAAATTATGATCTGGGAAATAGAGTAATTCAAGCTTAGATCCACCCCAACCCTTTCCATTTCACTTGTCTGGTACAAAAACCAGTAGAACTGTCAAGACTGTTGAAATGTGGAACATGCAGCAGGGCTATATGGACAGAGGTACAAGCAGCATTTTTTTCCCTGTAAACCTATACCATTAAGAGTTTATGGTATCTGTAATCAGGAAAGAGTACTTAAAAAAGAGGCACAACATGCCATTTGACATTAACATCTCCAGAAGTAGGACTTATGTTATCCAGCATTACATACATATACACATTATATTTATTTGTTTATGTATACTATCATTATCATCTATGAATACATATATGAATTCATACACACACATGTATGTACTATACTGTGTATACTATATTTCTAACATCCATTCACCAGATTAGAAAGCTTTGCAGCATGAAGGGTTAAGTTACAAATAGCCTCGATGAGGAAAAAAAAATTACTGACACTTTTTCAGGTCACTGAGACTTTTCCAGATCACAAATTTGCAAAACATTTTAACTCAGAGACTCCATAAAAAAGATTACTTCTATAGCAACTGCTACTGAGATCTATCTGATCAAATGTACCTCCGTGTATCTCAGAAAGCTATCTGGTCATTTTAATCTTCCTTTATAGTCAATGGAGAGAATAGATAATACAAATATCTACATTCAGATACAGACAGTATAGATATAGTGCTAGGTGCAGGTATACAGACACTGCAGGGGCACGCATATTCACTGACTCCCTTGATACTGAAAACATTTTAAATCTTAGCAATATCCAAAGCAAACATTCACATTTCTTTCTGTTCTCTGAATGAGGTATAGAAAGGACAATGTAAATTCTGTGCATCCAGTATTTTGTCCAGCCCAACAGTCTTTTGGTCAAGCAGAGTCCAAAGCCATATGAAAGCAGGAAGTTGTGGATTTTAGTTCAGCAGATACAACGGAATTTGATAAATATTCATAAGTAACTTGTTTCTCCTTCAAATGCTTGCCCATGTGTGTACAGTCACCTCATGCACATCACCTAAAGTAAGGTCATTTCTATATGTCTCAAAACTGATGACTCCAGAGTGCTTTGGGGCATATAGTTTTCAGCCTCCCACTTAGGACAATATCATTCAGATCCTCTAGCATCCTAACAACTCTTGATTAATAGACTCCTAAAAAGTGACTCCAACACTGAATGTACAAATTTAAAAAATCAACTGTCTTTCGGTGCTGATGAAGAGACTCCAGTCACCATACTTGCTTGTACTGCACAGTTTAGGAATACTGTAACTTGCTGTCATTGGAAGTTAGAAAGGAATGCGTGGCATGATCTCAATATCCAGTATGCTGCTGCAAAATCTGGAGACCAAAGACCATTTGCTCACAGACTAGCTGAGAACATTATCAGGCAAGGAAAGAGGTGTCTAGGTCTGGTAGGTTGCTGAAGACAAATGGGGCAGCCAGAAGGCTCAGCTTGTTACCACTGAATAGAAATAATGATGGATACTGGAACTGGTGTTCATACAACTTAGACCATATTTGGGCTGTCTGAAGCCATGCTAGGGTGCAAATAAGGGCAGAATGAGCAATGCCAGTATGTGCTAAGGCTTGATCCAACTCTGTGAGGAAGTTTATAATGACCAGATGACATAGCTTCCAGGAAACCACTATCAGTTCTAGAGGTAGCTCTCAGAAGCATAAAGCGTGGCTGTCCAATACAGGTCTAGTAAAGAATTCCATTCACAGCATCCTTCTGTTTTTCACTGATCTCAAGAAATAAAATAGGTGTGAAGCTAGCTCAAATTATGCAAGCAAGTTATTAATTAAAAAAAAAATTGTTTCTGACGTAATGATAGAGACCAGCTTTATACAATGTAAGATGGTCAGCTACTACTGCAAACGCCTTCAAAAAACTTTCTGGGCAGCGGAGAGTCCACATTGCACATCCTATTCTTCAGTTACCAGGGGAAAAAACCCCAGTGTATCATTGAAACAGACTTTAAGGTTATGCAGATCAAGACTGTAACAGGTAAGTTTAATGCAGTTCATGTCTTTAGTTATCTCCTACCTGAAACCACCTTTTATTTTGTTGGGGTTTTTTTGTACATAGAAGTGAAATGGAAATCTTGTCTTTTGGTAACACAGCAAGAATCAATAGAAGCTGAACAGGCATAGCAGGTTTATTAGAGAAAAAAAGCTCATATTATGAGGCTCTGATCTTTCATAGAGTCCATATGTCAGTCCCACTGGACAGTGAGAATTAGTCACAAAATAAAAGTTCTGAAATGGAACTTAGAAATAAGCTTAATTTAAAACTCATTGGTTCAGTTTAACACTATTTGTTCACTCACAGTAAAGAAAGTAAGTAGTAGAATATACATGTATTTAGATTAGCAGTGTTTAAATTAGTCATAAAAACATTATAAGTTTGTTCATTTAATATTTGCATTGAGTTATTAGAGCTCTATTTAATAATATAATGAATATGCTCCATTTTCCTCTGATTTGAGTACAATAACTTTTACATTCTTTTACAACATGCAATTACGATCCCAAAGAACTACAGCAAGATTCCAGGCATAAGGAATTTTGAAGGAGAAGGAAAGAAGAGATTTCCAAGCAGTTAAAATAAATTGCTAGTTATTAAGTGTCCCAGCCAGAGATATTTTTAGTGAATACTTGTTAATTGAACTGTCAGGTATATTAAAACAGACTTGAAAAAAATGTACATACTTTGCCACTGCTACTGTGACCTCACTATTTAATAAAGCTTATTTTACTTCTTTGTAGATAGGCTAACCAAAGAAAAGAAGTGCATGAAGCTATACAGAATATTTGTATTGTGAATACTGTCAATGAAATGTGTATTTCACTAAGCGAAATTTCTGTAACTTGTATTTTGATGTTTTAGAGAGACCCACTTTGGTATGAAAATTCCCAACTATAAATCTCTTCAGTACTATATCATCGCAGAAAGCTTTGGATGTTTTATTAGCATAAAGAGTTGGACAGCATGATGGCGCAGCCCACCTTTTAAATGTGCACACATGGTCATGTTGGTTGGCACATACTGAGTTTGGAGGTATGTCTACAGCAATAAGAGTATTAGGGACTTTATCACTCCTCTGTGGCATACAAAACCATTAATCAGGCACTATAAGAGATTAACCCCATGAACACTTCTGCAGTAATGTAAATTTGGCCTATTTCTCTCTGCAGCTGCAGGTCCTGGGGGCTTTAGCTTTTTTTGTGTCATAAAAAGCCCTAAGAACTCTTTCTAGGAAAATTGTCCAGGATCCACAAACACAGGCTTATGTTGAATTTAATGCATATCTTTTATTTTGCCCATAAAATCAAGGAGTTCGGAATTTGGAAAAAAATATTCCAAGAAAGCCTGCACTTTTCCTCAAAACACAATAATTAAATAGCTTGGAGTGTGGCAATCTCCACAGTTTCATTAAATTCACAGAAAAGAAAATCTAAGCAGGAAGAAATACTGAGGAAAGCTGTGAGCAACACATAGGGGAAGAAGTGGTAATGTTTCTGCTGGAATAATATAAATTTCTCTATTTCAACACTAAACATAGAAGTATGTCTTCTATGATTATTAATATTTAGCACAATGAACAACTCAGCTTCCACAGGAAAAAAGTGAGATGTTCTTAAGAACAATGAGGTACAACTAAAAATGTGGATTTACAACAGGGACTAAAGGAGCTTTAATGCCTCTGCCCTTATTAATCATATTTCCCAGTTTACCTTGTGGCTGGCATCTCAGGGATTTCCAGCCTAGCAACACATTTTTTTCTCTAGCTCTTCAGATCCACTTGCCAAATACAAGTTAGAGAGTAACGGTAGTCTAGGCAGCAGCCAGAAAGAAATGTCAGTATCTCCCTGAAAGACAATGTGGCATCCCAATCCCATTGATGGCACATGACCTACCAGTGGCTGCAAGTGAATCGTTACTGTTTCTAACACTGCCTGGATAAATAACCCGTCATTTCAAAATATCATTACTTTTTGCTTAGAGTTTGCAGATCTTCAGTTCTATAGTACAAATTTACTTACCAGTAGAAAAAAACCCTGAAATAGTTTTCCACAAAAAAATCTTGAGATTACCCTTGCTTTTTTAGCAGCCCAAAAAGTCCTGAAGATCCCTTCTTCCTTGCCACAGTAACAAGTGAACTGCAGTAGAAGCTTCTGCAATTGGTTCTCCAGAGATATTTTATTCCCCTTACTTCTGTAACTAGGAAACACAAAGCTATAGTCCCCCAAGGATAAAGTAGTGGCAGCAAAACAGCTCTTTAAACTACAGCAACTTCCCCTGTTGGGGAGGGGTGAGGGCTGTACAGATCCATTTACAAGATGACAGTCAGCTTGATTTTCCCAAAAAGAAAGCCCTTAAAGTAGTTTAAAAAAGGCTCCCAGTCTCCTGCCAATTCTTTGGGATCAATACTGCATTCTCCCATTCAACTAATCTCTCCCAAATTGCTATGGGAAAAGACATACCAAGTTGTTTAACTAGGGAAGAACGGTTCTTTTTGATCAAGCTGTGGTAAGCTATATTTTTAGCTTTCTGGACCCTGATTATTTCTTGTTCAGCCCCAGGTAATTCTAGTGATTGTCAGAGGCACATTCCAGCATCAGCGAAGAACAATACTGATCCTAATAGGGCTTCTGAGTAAAGCATCTGTACAGAATGGACTGAAATTATTATGAAAGTGGTGCATAATGGCAGAAGAAAGGAATAGCTAGCTACACACATCATGCTATGTAAACACAGATAAAAATACTGCAGACACCCCAAGATCTGCCTTATATTTCTTAGAGAAATATTGCTTTCATTGTTCTTTTAACAATAGAAGGTCAAGTAAGTAGATTGAGATTTTAAGAAAATGTGGTTTAAAATTCAAAAGTTATGGCTATATCTACTTTAAAAAGTAGCTTGCTTGAAATTAGGCAGGAAGAAAAGTTGCTGCTCATTTATGGATAAATGCACACAAAAGAAAGGAAGGGAGACAAAGGCAGTAGCATCCTACAGCTTTCTGTGCTAGCTCAGTAAAACAAGCTGTAGAAGAATGAAAAGATCTTACTTATTTTTGGACATTACACCCAGGGAAAAGGTTTGACATAGCAGCAAAGTCTACTTACCTATGCTTTGCTTCCCTTACAAGACAAACATCTCAAGGTTCCACTTCAGGGTGTTTTACTAGATGGAATTACATCCTTGTATTACAAGGTTCTGTAATTAATTTATTCTACTTACTATAAATATGTCTCAGTAGAAAACTGAATGACAGAAGGAGCTGCATATTAGTCGAAATCACACACAACACACCATTTATATTACTTACAACATCAAGAGCATTAAAATGAGAATCCCTAAATTCATATATAATCCTAATTGTTAGGTTCTTCATTGACACAAGTAAAATCTTCTTAACACCTTCTGTGTAACTTTGGACAATTTTTTGTGTTTTTTTTTTTTCTAATAGCAATTTAATTTGACAGCTCTCTCCATAGAATACTTTAGCTGTGTATGTGCAATATACGTATGTACACTTGTCTGAACCTATATCTATAAAGGCTTTATTTCAAAATTTCAGTCTTTGCCTGGTATATACTGATAACGTCAGTGCATAATTTGCATTTCAAAACGTACTTCAAGTACAAAAATGCTGACTAGGGAAAATGTTTAAATTCAAGGATCATCACACCACCATAGCCAAGATTTCTTGTGCTTTTTACCACTAATTGGCAAAAGCAGTGATGCAGTAAGAGCCCAGGACCAAAATTCAGACTTTCCGTTCAGAATCTCCATGTCACTCTGTGTTAGTAACCTACCTTTTTTTGACTCAAATGGTACTGATGTAAAGCTTAACTGCAGAAGATTTGCACAGATGGAGTGCAAGATGTGTCAATGCTGAGGTGGCTGGGTGCTGGGCCCTGCCCAGGGTAAGCATGCGCTGCACAGCTCCCCACCTTCGCTAGTCACACAGACACAGCCCAGCTCCGCTGTGCGGCAGGCGGACGGCTAGATCGGGGTTAACTAACTGGGTAACAGATGAAGATTTGTGAAAGCTGTAAAAATTAAACCAAATCTAGTAAAGCTTTCCAAATCCACTTGTCTAGTGATGGTCTCCATGGCTTTAATGCCTTAGGCCACAGTCGGGCCTCATCCTTCTGTCTTCATTAGTCACCAGGCTTGGGGAAAAGCAGCACTAATGCTCACAGGCCTCTTCTTTCAAACACTCATGAAAAAAAATGGTGAAACAAAGTTCCAAAGGTGACATCTGAGCTAGGGCCACTGCGACCAGCAGCGTGCCAGGGCACCAGAGGTGTCACAGCCTCCCTGGCCCTGACTAGCCTCACCGAGACCCACACCCCTGCTCATGGGCTCCGGAACCCCATTCCAGCTCGGGCTGGGCCTGAGCTATGGTATATGGATCTTGGACCTATGCTGTAGGCTGGCTTCTGGAAGGACCCCTTGTCTCCGCTCCTGTTGTTGACCTCATGTCCTAGATGACCTTCAGACCTATGTATTGTTTCCAGTCCTGATTCTGGCCTCATCACCTTTGGCTCCTGACTGTGCCCCCGGTCCTGTTTCATCACTTTTTGCCTCAGCTGGGACTATCCATGGACCCTGTCACCTGCACCAACCTCTGCCCACGTGGGTCAGATGCTGTGGGACTGTGCCCCAGTAAGGGCACTGCAGGTACTGGAGCCACCCTTGCCTCCTGGCTTGTCCTCTGTAGTGGAAGAGTCCTGTTCCTCCTGCTACCTGACACAGAGCTCCTAACCTACAGTAATATTGTATAAATACTGACTAGTTGTGCAGTGCAACAAGTTTAATTATGATATCCTGGTTTAGCATAGCTATTGCAATCAGGATTTTCTGTTAATTTCATAAATATGGTACGCAATGTGTACAAATATACTGCAAGCCTACATATATGAAGCTAGTTAAATCCCACAAAAGTAAGAACAGGTCCACTCTGACCATCTTCTTCTGTAGTTGTAAACTCCACTGAGCGTGATATGGTCCACAGCGAAGTACAGTTTGTCAAACCATTCGCTGCAAGTCTTAAAACCTAAAAGGATTTAATAACACCCTGTGGCACTAATAATTTCTCAAATAACAAAAAAAGAGGCCAGTAGATTGCTATTGTAGAAGATGAAAAGGTCCTCATTATCAAGGGAAAGCTGAGGCAGGCCACTCTGCTCCTTATCTTGGCTTCTGATTTCAGGAGTCTGAAAACAGTTGGTAGACCCTCATTCTCATCTACCTGTTAGGGGAATACAAGGATGCACTTTTTCCCTCTCTCTTTTAGCAAATGTAGGAATAGGCTGAGCAGTCATCAGCCTTGAGGTCATGTTTAGCTCACCAGATGATTAGATGAATTTGTAGACTCAATCTCCTTTATAAATGTTGCTGACGGCAGCAGAAAGAATACTTTTGGGCAGTTTTAGAAATACCAAATATCCAAAACACCTGTGCATTAAAGACAGTGGTGCATTGTTTACTCATCCTTGTCATTACTTGGGACCAAAGCAGAATATAACAAAGCTGTTCTATGAGCTATTGCTGTCCCTTCCCTGTAAACGGGTAAGTAATTTGGACTATCTCATCAACTCAAACTCTTCAAAAGTGCTAAGCAAACAACCTGCTGCCATTTAGCCTAACTGGCAAGGAACTCTGATTGTATCCCAGGATTTACATAGGTGATAATAATGAAGGAAAAGTATATAAATAAAAAAGAAGAAACAGATGAGTTTAGCTGCCTGGCTGTCTTGTGCAAGACAGTACTGTTGTTTTAAAGTTACAAATTAAAGAGAGAAAAAAATTTAGGGAATTAAAATTGTTTGTGTGTTTTGTTTTTTTTTTTGTTTTTTTTTTTTGTTTTTTTAACACTTCTGCTTTTTGTCTGTTTAATGTCCAGAAAATTCAAAGTTAAGGTAGAGAACAATCATTGCATGCACTTGACTCAAAGTTCAAGTGTACACAATATAAAAATCTTGGATAATGATGTCCTAGAAAAATGCTAGGTGTTCTTAGATCTTTTTACTTTTTTCAAATACGATGATCTCCTATTCATGGACATAACATATTCAAGACTGCAGAAACATGCACACCTCAGAAGTCAGCTGTGTGGTAATCTTCAACAATGTGCACTTCCTCTGTCTCCAGCAGAACCTTAGGGAGAGTGTAGAAGCTAAACATAGCTTGCTCCCAGTCCCCAGTTACGCTAGCACAAAGGGCAAGCTGCACCAAGAATTCCATTCACAGCTTCAGGCTTCCCTGTCTGTCTTCCATTTATGCACAGGGAGAGATCAAAGGCAGTTCACCGAGGCATCCCAGAATACTATAAATGTTGATACATTGTTTCTGCTCTGTCTTAGCATGTTCTACAATGCTCAGATGACGGGAAGAACATTCTACGTTTTATATCAACATTTCTAGCACCTACTATCAATGTTATCTATTCCAACTTTGTATGCTACTATGCCAGCCTCTTCCTTGCTTTACCTACTTTGGAGGAGGACAATTAGATTAGAGAGTTAAAAGTAACCAGTTACTGAAGTAACCAGAGCTGGTGAAGAAGAAGGACATAGTGATTGTGATTAGTTCCTACCTCTGTTTCACTGAATAAGATGCTAGGTCTTTGTCAGGTTCTTGTCTGCAGAGAATATAATGGACTTGATTCCAAAAACTAGACATCTGTAACTTCTGCTGATTCTACTATAGCAGTAGATGACAACTTTGAAAAAGAGGCCTACTAAAAATGGTTTCTCTTTCAAGAGTCATGAGTTCCAATTCTCTTTTCCTAATGGTTTTATAGTAGTACAAATCCACTGAAAGCAGTGGAGTTGCTTCTGACTTATAGTGCCATAAGAAAGAGAAGAATTGGCATTAGAAGCACAGAAGGCAAGTGGTTATGTTGCCCTTGTATTTTCTTGCTGTGGAACTATAGATCTCTTCCTCTTAGCCTAGTACAGACAATTACTCATTTATTTTTACAAAGGCAAGAGACAAACCACGCAGGTATTGTTTACAAATCTAATTGTACTTTCAGAACTGATTGGAGAACTGATGTCAAAACATCATGAACAGTTTAGTGTGTGCTATTGAGACTCCATACTGATGTTACTACAGCATGTGATAGCTCTAGGGTAGAGGTGTACTCAATGTACATGCATTTCCTGAAAGTTTCTTAGTTTTGAAAAGGATTTTCTTGAGAATTGCATCAGTTTTCTTCTCTCCCATTTTCAGTCTGAATGTTAAATAAGGAGCAAGAATAGGAGAAAGGGAAATATCATATATCATTATTTGCATATCAATTACTTACTGTTCTTATAATTCAAAAATACTGACTTTATTTTTATTTTTAATGAAAATTTTGAGTAGGGAATAAGACAGCATCAAAGGCTCAAAATGGTGACTATAGTAGTGCTTTATACACATCGTTGGTGGATTTACAAATGGATAATAGAAATAAATTTGCTAATAAATTCATGCCCAGCTGTGTTCCCGTCTTAGTGGTATCTAAATACTTTTGCTCAAAGTACTTTCATATTTTTCCATCCTATCTCCTTCTAACATCTTTTTGGAAGTCCCTCCTATATCTGGAAGAACTTGGAAAGCTTCTTTGCATTAGTAAGCAATCAAGGGATCTTGCTTGTCCTCTTACCAATTCAAGTTCTTGCTTGGCTCTTTAGCAACCTACTTGGGAGAGAAAATGAAAGATAGGTTGTCAGGCTTCCAGGAAAGGAAGCAGAACATTTCTCCATTTTCAGTCTATAGCCCTCTCTAGAACTGCATTCTCTGCCATTAGAATTTTCGTCACCTTCAGCAAGGAAAGGGGAGGGATTTGTTTCCCAAGCTCATAAGAGAAAAGTTTTTAGGTAGGAAAACCTGGCAAGAAATGACAGAGAAAATATTGTGTTCCTGAACTGTAAATTTCACATTTCTTTGGATATTCTGACATTTTTTCTGGAAGAAAAGACAATCTCATATATTTACATATTCCCAGGAGAGAGATTTCAATGCTGTTTGGAAAGTCCTGCTTCAAGATATATCAAAAGAGCTGAGTGGCCCCTTGTCCTCAGAGACTTAAGGAGATATAAGCTTGTCAGTTTCCTCCAGTCCCTATTCCAAGCTTATATTTAGGATCACTATGCTTCAGGGATATTTCCCAGGCAGGTGTCTTGGAAATAAGCTCTTCCCTGCTACAGGATGTGGAAGATGACAGCAGTTTATAGGATGCATAAAGACTTAGGGAACTGACGAAATGATCGTGCATCAAAATTGGAAAGAAGAAGAAATGCAGTTTACCTTGCATCACTATGTGCCAGAGGATTTAAAGATAGTAAAGAGAACTGTTGGTCTGCTTAGTGCACTGCAGGGACAAAGGCACTCTCATGGTTATTAGAGGAATTTATTTCTAGGCTTGCAGACTCCCACAGTGTCTACTAAAGAGTAAAAATTCAGAAATGCTACAACATTTGCTCCTTTCCTTCACTGGCAAACTACAGTGCTTGTCATTAATCACTCTGACAATATGAAAATGCAACATTACTCTGTTAAGTATTTCTATGCCTTTTGTTTTTTCACTGATCTACCATGTTGTCAAATTCTATAAACACAAAGTACACTGTTGTGTGTAGTACAAAAGGGAAAAAAGAAAAAAAGTTTAAAGAAATTATAATTAAATTGTGTTTGAGCCTGGGGTCTCTGTACTGGAGCTTTCAGTTTTCTAAATTCATTTTCTTGCTGGATTGTATTAGAATAATGGCTTCTAAAATAATATTCATTGTAAGATGCTAGCCAGTGCTTCAACTGTTTAGGAAAACCAGGAATACTTGATTTCATGATATAAAAACCTTAACAGAAGTTCTTTATGCCACCATTTCTACACTGAAATCAAAGGGAAAATAGAAGTAAGTCTGGAAGGATGGAAGAGCCTTAAGAAGTCCAGAGAAAAAGAATCCTGTAACAGTAGGTGTCTGCGCTACGTTTTTGCTGTACACGACGGCCCGTGAATCTGAGAGGAAAAGAACAACTCGGTGATTCTCCAGATTGACGTTTTATCTCAGTTTCCAGCCAGTCAGAGGCTATCTTGTATTCTGACAGATCGAGAAAATGCAGTGGGGAAGACGGGAAAAGGACTTTCCGCGTTGCTAGCTTTGCACGCCACCCAGAGCACTTTCGCTGCAAAACTGCCCCCTAGTGGGGCTCCCGGAATGGTGCCGCTGTTGTACAGGGGGACCAGGCAGCTCTCCTGCAGCGCAGCCTGTGCCTCGCCCTGCCCTTAGGGACTGGCACTGCGCGGATGCAGCACGCAGAAAGCGCGCGGGAGCGGGGTGTGTGTGGGTGTGTGCGCGGGGGTGTGTGTGTGTGTGTGGTCAGAACCGTAAGCGGAGGCTGCAGTTTTTTCTGAGGCAGGAAATAATCCACAACACATAGTACAACCTGGCAATGCCTTCCCTACTCATTCAAAAGCAAATAATTTCCAAACACTTCGGTATTTCTAGCACCTACTGTCACAGTATCTCAAACCCTCTGTATGCTCATAAAGATGGTACTTCAAAGAAATGGTGCTCTTGTGGGTACAAGGCTGGGATGGAATTTAAGGTTCTCTTCCAGAATACTTGTACCTGAACTTAAAAAAGCATTTGAATATCTTCCTGTCTTATTGATATAATGACAACAATATATTTTTGCAGGATGTTGTGAATCATTTAGTGAGGCTTCTGAGGGAAACTAAGAAAGATGCTAGTAGGACTAGATATGCAATTAATTTAAAAACTATTAAATATAGAAGACAGCATCCATTATTGCTTATGATACCTTCACATGTCATCACTACAGATACAACATCTGGGCAAAAATGTTTTTCGTTACATAGCCAGGATACATTACTGAAAGTTTTGTCAGAGAGCAGTAGTCAGGGGTGAATCTGAAGGGCCAGGAGAGAGCAATGTGTCTTGAACAGCCCTGCAACACCAAGACTTAATTGCAGAATGTGTACCATTTAAGGAGACATAACAGTGCATAACCTTACAAAAGGGCAGAGTTTAGCCTTGAAATACCAGATCAACAATTGTCTTCATGACTTTTAGAAAACCCTGTTATTTGGCAAAACCTGAAATTATATTTATTTTGACATTTTTTTAGTACTACACAGAAAGAAATTGCAATTACTATGTTTTGCATGCTATAATAATATACGCAAAGCCTATATTAAACAGTGAAGCATGTTAATTGATATTTCAGCAAAAAAAATATTTAATAATTAAACAATTAAACCTTTTTTCCACCCTACATTCCTAAACTATTTATCTCTTGAGTTAGTAATTTTAGACTTTTTACTGTTTCAGAAAGCAGTGATGATTCTGGAAGTTGAGATTTATTATTTTTGTGAGCAGCCTATTTTCAGACATCTTTTTTTAAAAATCAAGGTGATGATTTTAATGATATTGAAAGCTTTAAAAGCACCTAGATTTTGGCATACAGTTCTGAGATAATGGATGAAAACTGTAACAGTTACTGAATAAACAGTAAATACACAAATCCTGATAATCTGAATTCTTTAAAATGTACTGACTTATTCTAGTCAACTATTGAAACTATGAGATTATGGGGTTCTTTTCTCTGAAAATAGAAACATAAGCACTTCCTTCTACTTCAGGGATTATATGAATATGTGCCACAAATTGTTAATTTTATGGCTGTTCAAAGAATATTTTGATCATTCTTCAGCTATATTTTCCTCATATTTTGCTCTTCAGTAACTATGCTACCGGACAAAACCTACAACTATTGATAGCCTGTTTTGTTGTTTAGTGTATTCTCTCATTTGGTTCGTAGAGAAATCAGTTTTATATTATCAAATCCCCCCATAGTCCATACGAATTCTTTCTCAAAAGTTGAGTGATTATTGTGAGATACCAGCTGATGGATTCCCAGGACCTGAGACTCCTCATATTTGTATTTGGGGGTGTGGGGGTGTGGAGGTGGGAGGGGAGAATCTCACTAAAAATAATATTATGAGAACACAAGGCAGAAATTTGGTTCAAGTAGTTAGGGTCACTGGAAAAGACAAAACGGAATAAGGAAAAAGACGTATCTCCCCTTCTTGGCCGGGAAGTAGCACAAGCCATTCCTTTCTTAGACTGGCATCAAACAACTGCCTAAACATATGCTTAATTTTAAGCCAATGAGGCGAATTTACACATTTTATATGTTTGGCGGTTTTACTTTAAGTCCTTTAGTGTGGGCCAGTAGCTAAATACTTAGTTGCATCTGAAGCATATTGGATGCATTCCTGGAGCATATCTTCTAAATTTGTTTAATCCAACAGTAATCTAGTTCAGATATTCCAAGAGCCCTTCTCGGCATGAATCAAATCATGGTGGGGACAATTAGAAGACCAGTTTCCAAAGTTCTCTTCTGATCTGAATTAAAGGAGTAATGTGTCGGATGCACCACTTAAAAGCCTCTTATTGCCCAGGAAGAGTTCCCTAGCAGTGAGTGCTCTTAAGCCATATACCACAAGACTAAGCTCACAGAACCACTCATACAGCTAAGCTGTATGGCACCCAAGTGCTATGCATGTATATGTTTTAACCTGAAACCACTATACTTCCAGTTCAGAATAAAATGCTGCATCTGCCAATGAAATCTGGACCACAAGCTTTATAAAGAATAATAATTTCTTTACTCTTCCTTTCTCAAAACGGTTCCACATACAACACCAGTTTCTCTCCATCTAGCATGGCAAAACTAGAAGAGTGACTAGAAGCAGTTTCACACATGCATACAACACACACAGAGATATGTGCAGAGGATTTGGTTTATAACAATACACATTATACCTAGGAAGGCAAATTTACAGCTAAGAAAAGCAGTTCTGCAGCCAGACATAGCACTTTACAATAATAGCTAATAAAAAATGGTTGAAGAGGGCCCTTTGTGGGACAGTGATAAAGGAAAATCAAACAGTATTGCTTTTAGAATTTTGTTAACTAGAACTCACAGTAAAGAGTGCATGTTTGAGTATAAGCAAAATGATGAAGGATAAGAAGACTTAGAAGGCATTTCTGAAAATCTGCATAGTTAGAAATGGCATTTATGTTTTTTGGTTTGTTGAGAGCAGGTGCTTGCTCTTCCAGAGCCCTTTTAAAATCTCTAAAAGTTCAAGAAATCCAAAGCCTTTCTTTGTTAAACAGGATGAGTATATACCTCAGGACCACAGAACAATAACCTGTGATTATTAACATTTCCCAGAGGTCTATACCAAGCAAGTACTAGACAGAGACTGCAGAAATCTTACTGATAAATGAATGAGACTTTAGACATCTTAAAGAGAGGCATACTTATATCAGAAGGTCCTGGTTTCTCTGCAGAATTTTCTACCACATGCAGTACCTCCTCCCATGTCAAATTGTCTTCATATATTTTTTTCATGAATATGACATCAGAGTTCCATAAAAACAATACTTCCTAAAGTCTGAAAAAGATAATGAACCTAAAAGAATGGAGAAGTACTAGCACAGTCTCCCAGCACCTTGTGCTGGGGAACTAGGAGAAATTCTAGAAGTAGATGACGGGCAAGTCGAAAATTATGTCAGAGAACTCAACGCATACAAATCCCTGTGACCAGACAGACTGTACCCCTGGACACTGAGAGAGCAGGCTGACGTTTGGAAAGGCTGCTTGCTATCATCTCTGAAAGCTCATGATGATCAGGGAGAAGTTCTTGACAACATGAGAAAGGCAAATCAATCATAGAATCATGGAATGATTTGGTTTGGAAGGGACCTTAAAGGTCATCTATGTCCAACACCCCCACCATGGGCAGGGACATCTTCCACTAGACCAAGCTGCTCAAAGCCCCATCCAGCCTGGCCTGGAGCACTGCCAGGCAGGAGGCATCCACAACTTCCCCGGGAAACCTGTTCCAGTGCCTCACCACTCCCTCAGGAATGAATTTCTTTTCAATATCTAATGTAAATTTACCCTCTTTCAGTTTAAAGGCATTCCCCCTTGTCCTATCACTCGTTAAAAAGCCCCCTCCAGCTTTCCTGTAGGACCTTTAGGCGCTGGGAGGCTGCTGTGAGGTGCCCTCGGAGCCTTCTCCAGGCTGAACAACGCCAACTCTCTCAGCCTGTCTTCACCGGAGAGATGTTCCAGCCCTCTGATCACCTTTGAGGCCCTCCTCTGAACTTGCTTCAACAGGTCCATGTCCTTCCTATACTGGGGGCCCCAAAGCTGAAAACAGTACTGTATGTGGGGTCTCATGAGAGCAGAGTGGAAGGGGAGAATCACCTCCATGCTTCTTTTTATGCAGCCCAGGACACCATTGGCTTTCTGGGCTGCAAGTGCACATTGCCTGCTCATACCTAATTTTTCATGTACCAATATCCCCAAGTCCTTCCCCACAGGGCTGCTCTCAAGCCATTTCTCAGTGATCAGGTTGAAATAAGGGGTGAAAAACTCAACATGCTTAAGTATAGAGCTGCCATTCAGAAAGAGCTAGATAGGCTGGAGTGGTGAGACAGCAGGAGCCCAATGAAATTCAGCAATGACAAATGAAAATTCCAGCACCTGGAAAGGAAGAACCCCTTGCAACAATACAGTTTGGGAACTGGATGGCTGGGAAGCAGCTCTGCAAGAAAGGATCTGGGGTCCTGTGGGAAGCAAGCAGGACATGAGCCAGCAGCGTGCCCTGTCAGCAAAGACAACCAAGTATATGCTGGGCTGCATTAGCAGCAGCACAGCCAGCGGACTGAGAGAAAATATTGCCCCGCTTCACTCAGGACTTATTAGGCCACATCTAGAACATTGTGTCCAGTTTTGGGCCTGCCAATACAAGACTTTAACAAACTGAGGTGAGCATAAAGGAGCACCACCAAGAAAATCATGGGGCTGGAGCAATTGTTCTGTGAGAAGAGACTGAGGGAAGTGGGCAAAGAGATGGCTTCAGTGAACCCAACAGCAGCCTTCCAACAACTATGAGTAGATAATTGAGAAGATACAACCAGACTTTTCCCAGGAGTGCATAGTGGGGGAATGAAGGCATAAAGGCAAATGAGAGGTTCAGACCAGATATAAGGAAAAAAAAATAAAAATCAACACAAGGACAGTCAAGCTGTGGAAGAAATTCCCAAAAGGTTGTGCAGTCTCTGTTGTTTGAGGTCTTTAAGCCCATGTTAAAGCCTTGAGAACTGTAGTAGCTAGTGTTGACCATGTTTTGTGCAGGATGTTAAACTGGGAGAGTTCCTGAGGCCCCTTCCAACCTAAATTATTCTGTGATTCTATGACACTAATTAAGGCAAATAAAATATCCTATAAGTCACCATAGCTAGATCTTCAGCAATGCTTTGATTGGTAGCTCAGCACAGATGGAAAACTAAGAAGCCAGGTGTAATCACAGAGAGGTAAGTTCCTAAAAGGGATTCTGTTGAATTTCTTCATGACTAACAGGTTAAGCAAATAAAAGACATATTTTCTTCCTGTTTCTAAACCAAGGAAGTGAGACTTCACTGATTGTGCTGCCCATCACTCATTTCCAACAATAAATTCTCTAGCTTTTTCAGCCAATTTCAACCAAATCTAACAGGAGAGTATCGGTCTCAAAGGTAATTGTGTTGTCATAGGATTTTGAAAAGTTGGTTACTGAAGAGAAGAAAGAACACCGTATTTGTTTTACCACTCTGGAAAGACAAGCAGAGGGTCACTGTAGTCCATTTTGTTTGGCAACTGTATTCCCAACACCTACTTAATACATACACAGATCCAAAATATAAGTATGCTATGATTTCTATGAGAATTATATGCAAATTTTTGTTATTGTTTTCCAACCTTGCTACCCCGTTTCTTTTAAATTTTGTTGCTGTCATACAGGACTTGTGGACAGGAAGAATAAATCAGATCATCTGCCCAGAAATGAGACTATACAATCTTATAGTATTATCCTCATGTTACCCTAATAGAGAATTGTCTCAATTTCTTAATGAAATTATTATTAAACCTAATTTTCCCAAGTGATCTCAGGCATAAAGATATAGAAGAAAAGCAAAATAATTGTCACTCATTTTATTTTAGTGTAACTTTTGAAAGAACATTTTCAACATCATTAATCCTTTTTTTACTGGAAAAGCAACTTGACACTTCAAGATAATTAATGAAATATCTTAAAATTAAAATATAACCTAAAAGGAAATTGTATATTCCAGGAAGCAACAGGTTACCATATCAAAAGTAAGTACTTGCAATGGATCAATGCTATATTCCCCCCAAAATAACAATAAACAGAAAACAGGCATTTTGCTTACTTTTATAGAAAATATCTGGAATGTTGTGCTTCAGTTTAAGAAGGGAATTTCTTTTCTGTGTTAAATAAAACAGTATTTATGCTTCCCCACATAAATAAATACAGGGCTAAATTAATCTCAAGGGTATAGATAACAAAATTTTCTGGAACAGACATTATTATAGCAATGTGCAGTGTAGCTAGTGCTATAACTATGAGACAATGCAAACAGATTTTTTACAGGCCAATTTGCACATATTCTGGATAAAACCAGAAGTATTGAATGGATTTTGCCTAAATCACCTCAGACACTGACTTGTCCTTCAAGGAAAGAAAAATTGATAGCTGATAAACTCTACTGAATTACTGATGGTCACCAGGACGGAAGACTGAACTTTCTAAGTCTCAAAACTGTTATTTCCAAGGTCTATGACTACCACAAAACTTGCTGCTCTCTACTCCAAACAGAACGTGTGTCTTTGACTCTTTGGCACGTATGTACACATATGTAAAACATTTAATTAAAGAAAAATAAATTGCATTAACACTGCTTTGGAGGAAGAAAGCTAAAACTATATTGGATGATAGCTACAACATGAACACAGTTGAGAAGTGACAGTGATTAAAACTGTATAAACCAGAAAACTGTAACCTCTGATTTTAGCTACAGATGTTAAAAGATTAGACTCCTTCTACTATCAAAAATGCTCTCCCAGGACTTATTTATAAATAGGTGTACACTGCACTATGGCAACTAGAGAGCAACAATTCCTTAAAAAGCATCAAGGGAATTCTGCAAAGGAGTGCACCTTAGTACATCCAGCATCCGTTGGACCTAATAGCAGTTCCTGCAACATCATCCTTCCTTCAGTGCACAGTTCACCCAGCTAAATATTCACCCAGCTAAAAAATTCTTGCACAGCATAATGTAATGATTTAATACCAACAGTGAAAGCATACCTTAATTGTCAATACTTACAGAAAGTAATAGAAGTCATCATGAATAAAGTTTCAGACCTGAGGATATACTGCAGCGGTCTCAGGCTGTGCCTACATAGATGGATGTAGCTAAGCATGACTGAGCTCCACCAACATTTTGAGATGGTTGGATGTAAATCAGGGCTGTGAAATTACATAGCTGCACTAACACAGCATTGTCCCTAAAGCAAGTACCTCCTGCATTTGAGCTGGATCTCACAGCTTATGACACTGACCACTTTTTACATCTGACATGAAGGGCCAAGACAGTTCATATCCAGACAGCTCAGAGACAGTTTGCTTCTGCCAGTGTTTGTCTTCATACATATTCATGTTCCCATAGTTCTACAGCCCACGTATTGATGATTAAGCAGTAACATGTCCCAGATAGTTCAGTGAAATTCTTTAATTTGTACATTAGAAAAAGTCACTACAATAATTCTTGTATGAATGTAATGCATTTTTGTCACTGAGCATTTCACAGTAAAGTTATGCTAAGTTATGCTAATTGTCAGGCTTGGGGGTTGGTGATTTAAAAATATTCAAGATACTTTTTTCAGCTGAAACACTTTCACAGCACAAACATATACTATTTTAGATGAGATAATCAGATCTACTTATTAAAATAAATTCTGAATTAGTTATTTTCACTTCATCTTACTATACAGATACCTTCAATTCCCATATCAAGAATTGTTTGTGTTGAGCTCTAAGCCCACCTGTATGACAGTGACTTAATAAACATGTATCTCTTCCCAAAAGCTACAGTATTATTTCTTACTGTGCCTCAAATTTGCTATTTAAGCTTTAACAAATAATTTTAATTTTCACTTGTAGCTATTCCATTTAGAAGACGTTCTTACATACATTGCACTATGAAAAGAGGTATTTTAATGGCCACGTATAAGGCAAAAATATTTTCCATCTTATGCTGTAAATTAAACCTCTCTAGTTATAAAATAGGCAACAAAACCATTCCTATGTATTTTGGGTTTCTTTACAATATAAATATTGTAAACATAAAGCCTTATCTAGATTTCCCACATTAAAAGCATTTATACATTATGTTATACCAGTTTCTTATACAATATTTTATACCTATTTGGAAACAATTAAGGAACCAATGAAACTTACCAATATGTTAATCTGATGGTGTGAATGTTAACTTGATAGTGTGATATTATGGGGGCAAATGAAGCTGCAAATCTGTTGCAAGAATTAGATTACAAAACAACTGCCAAGGACAGCATTTCTATACAGTAAGTATGGTATGGAAAAAAATTTACAACTAATGTTGGCTGTATGAGTCAAGTAGTATAAACTGTCTCCATTCTGCCCTTCTCAAAATCTGGATGAGCAATTTGAGTTGCTGTGAAACAGAGAAAAATAAAACAACAAACAAAGCAAGCAAAACAAACACCACCACCACCATCTCAAAAAAAAACCACCAAGAAACAACCAACAAACTACTCTGCATGTAACTAAGGTATGGTAGCTATTCCAAGATGAACATTAGAAAGGAAATAATTTCCTTTTCTCATTGAGGATAAACTAATCTGTTCAGATTTTCACTTTCATCTTGAATCCTGATGCATGGGTAAGTCTAACAACAAGATTTACAACCTCAACAGAAATATGTGAGTAGATGGTACTCTTAGATGAGGGAGCAGCCACTGTTTCTGCCTTTCACTCAAAATACCTGGACCTTCCACAAGTTGCTCTTCTCCCTGTACTGAAACAAAGCAGCTTAGCATTCATAACTCACTTTGTCATAGTTAAGGCAGGGAACAAAGAAATACTGACTGGGCTTGTTGAAAAAGAGATGTCTAACCACCTATTTAGATTTAAATTAAATTATATTGGTTTTTTACACTTTCCAAGTTAAGATTAGTCTCCCCTAATTTTATCTGTCTAAAAGTAATGTGTCTAATCTTATCCCATCTAGTTTTCCTGAAGAGCCAGTGGACCCACTACACAGTGCAACAGTTAACTGTGAAAGAATTGTCTGGGAGTATTTAACTGAGAAGGAATCTAGATGAGCACTGTAAAATATGTAACTAAAACTTGGATAGTTAAAGATAGGTCAGATGACTCGTGTCTTCAATGACTTCACATTTGCAGAACATGGTGCCACAGATGGAAATTGGGAATCCACAACTGAGAAACTTGAATGGCCTAAACGGGCCCCTAGGGTATCTAACAAATAATGAGAGTCACCTACAGTAATTTTATTTTTATGTTCCTTAAGATAGATTTGACAGTCAAGACTACAAAACAATCTTCTTTAATGTTCTACATGTGACTGGTTTATCTTTTGTTTTCAGTTTGGATGGCTGGATACTTTGCAAGGTTAAAAAGTTGTATAATGGACAGTCATTAATTTCTGTCTAATATTTTCAGTCCTAAGTATAGTTTTAGAGTTGAATGTTAATGATAAAACCAAACAAGATTGGCACAGGATGAATGAGAGAGTTGTGCCCCTCTAAAGTAAGAGGTTGAGGCCACATAAGTTTTCTTCAGGCATCTAAATATTTCTATAAATCTATTCAAAGTACATTTCCTCAATATTTTAATATTACCTGGCTTTGTACTTGTCAAGTGCTTATAGGTATTACTCCAAGACAGTATCTCATATTCTGAAAAGAGAACTATACTCTGAATACATCCCTTGGTCTGAATCCAGATTTCTTAGCACCATATATACAATATTTTATCTAAGCAAACAGGGCACAGAGGCTGGAACTGACTCAGATACCACAGAGAGGCAAGTCCTCAAGTCTTACTGGTGGCTGGTTCCACAGTTATATAGGACATACGCAAGTTACTTAACTTTGAAAAAACGATGTCTTGCATTTATTTTCCCTAATATCTTGATCCATGCATCAGATTACTTCTCTATGCGACAAAATATAACAGTAAGGGATTACAATATCTGCTACTATATGGTGTTAGAAATGCGACTATGATATATTATTTCTCTGCAAATTAACAGATTCTGTATGTATAATACAGGTTTCTCATTAGGCCTTAGCAAGCTAATCAGCGGCTAATTTAAGGTTATTCAGAAATAGCTGACAGTTGTTCTGCTGTCCAAACATTAAAATCATTCTTAGTATATGCTTATTAACTAGTTCTTTATGGTTTGCTCTTGTTAATATAAAAATTGTTAGTTTGTTACTTTTATAAAGCCTCGATCTGTTTTGGCATCATTATGATGGATTTGGGGTCTTTTCTGATATAAGACTGTTCTATCAAATTTTTGCTATTTTCAGAATTAGCAAGAAAGACTTTGTAAAGATATCTGGTATCAGCTTTCCCACCTTCTCTCACAACATTTAATTTTTAGTAGATTTCAGATGAATTAGAAGTCCATTAATCTAGTTTATAATGTATGTCTTGGAAGATAATTCTTAAATAACACATGAAAAAAGGCAAAAATAAATTCCCTGAAATTAATGTGAGAGATCCATTAGAATTTTAACTCATGCTCAAGAAACAGTTTCAAAAATTTTCTACATATCTGTAAAAGTTAAGTATTTTGCTTTTAAATTATATAATTTTTAGTATTTTTTTTCTCTTTAACATTCTCTATGAGTAATTTGCAATTGCTATAGAAATATTTAAAATTAATGTATTGTTGATCTATTCTGGAAGAGTTTGTAGCACTTCATTGATTGAATGACTTCTGGCACTGTTAGAAAGGAATATTTTTAGGGAGCATATGTTGTTTACAGAAACAAAACTGAGGCATAAATATCCTGGGAAGACAATATCCTGACAAGGGATGCAAAGTCTTCCACAAGTGGTAAGTCAATAAGATAAAGATAAGAAAGCAATTTAAACATCTATTTTCTATTCTCTATTGAATAGTATTTATATTTTTTTCCAAACGTTACGTGTTTTCATTGAAGATATATAGGGGCCTAGTGTTAGGTCCTACGGGACACGTACTAGGTGTTACTTCCTAAATAGTTGTGATTAGTATTAAAAAACAGTATCCAAGGCAGCTGCAAAGAAAGGATACTATTGTTAAAATCTGGTAAAATTATGGCATCTGAATATTCTTACTGGCACTGTAATGTAACTCCACCTTACAAAATTCAGATAGTATTACCTTAATGTGAGTAGTGGAAAAGATAACATAGAAATTTAGTATCATGAAAGCAAAGGCTGAAGCTACAAATGAAATCATAAATTACTCCATAGCTCAAAAAAGAGAAATCTGAATTAACTGTGCACTCAGAAAACTAAACCCAAAGAAACAAATTTCACCTAGTATGAGATAGTGTCACTCCCATATATCTGTTGGAGACACAACAAATCATGTTCTGAAATTAATTTGTACAGAAAAGAAAGTTACTCCTATCAAAGAACCATGTTAGGCTTTACTTTAAAAATTGGTCAGTTGAAGACTAGTCTATCAACAAGTTTGTGAAAAGAGTAAAAATTTACGTTCATTCCAAGTTCCTAATACAACTGAAAGAATACACTAGGATGATTGCAGCATTTTTGCTTATACTTTTCCATTGAAATACTGCCTGTTATCTTATAGTGAGTACAGTATGAACACATTCAAATACAGGAAACAAAGTGATGTTAAACAAGGTTTTTGAATACTGTAGAAGAACTGGACTCATAAAGCTATTTGAGTATTTATCATCACAATTAATTTCTGTCAAACTGGCACATGCCCTATTGTAAAACAAGCTGAAAATCTATTTTGCTCTCTAATTAAAAGGAACTCACTATAAAGTTAATTACAAAGTATCTAGATATGAATCAGGACTTCCAGGAAATACATCTCAGAAAAGAATTCAACATGAATGTTTCTATTGATTTCTAAGAGATTTAGAGTAAGTTCTGTACTAGTAACTACAGGGATAAGTAAAACTTTTGTACTTCCATCTATCATGGTGATAGTTGACTTTGCATTAACTTAAATAATAAATTCCATGTTATTACAAACTTTTGATTTCCTAAAACAAATACTCAGAAATTAATGAAGTGTAATATTTGTTTCTGTAACCTTTCAAATAGGGAAAACACATTCATTTAGACACAGTACCTTGAAAGCAAGACAGAGCTCCAATAATAATTCCAAAACTGTCCTAAAACATCATCATCAATAGCGTATCTCATAAACACAGCTTAATCCATGTCTCAAGGGCAGACTTACAGACACAAAGTGCTAGAAGCAAAATGCTAAAGGCCATATTGTTCTCCTTTATCTCCTCCCTAGTGTTCATGTGCAGTTCAAATGCACCTCACAAAACTGCAGAAGCTATAGGGATCATCTCAAAGTTCAAAAGAAACCACTGAAACAGTGACACAGTAGGACTGAGACCACAAACAAAAGATTTAAAAGAAAAAGAAATGCACACAATTCCAGACAGTAGTCAAGCTTATCACCTTGAGTTGCTGTCCATCATACTAAAAGAGGATGACTCCCCCAGGCAAATGCCAGCTGGAAAGTAAACTTATTTTACACTTCCCTAGTGTCTTTATCTGATGACCTCAAAATACTTCACAAACATCAACTCATTTCACCTCAGACTACTTTCTGCTGCTGGCTAAATATTATAGTCTAAATAAAGGATAAGGGACCAGCAGTGCTGGTGGCCCAGCCTTTCAGTAAATCACTCTCCTAGCTATCCACTAGTGGTACAAAATGTTCAAAAGGTTTCTCAGAGCTTTGTCTACTATACCAGTAAAAGTCTGGGCAAAGGCAGTCTCTGGGAACAAAGTGCAACACCAAATATCTGCAGTTTTTATTACCTGTGTAAGTAGCTTGGCTCCAGCATCTGCTTCTAACTTACCCTTCATTGTTGTACATGGCATCATGACAAACAGAAGTGTATTTCTTACCATGCCAGAGCCAGGTTTACTATTTTTAAAAGAAGTACTGTGAATAGGAGAATCTGGAAACCTTACCAGATTATAAATCTGTTTCAGTTTCTTGCACTTTAAATGTTGGGACAAAGCAGAGATGACATGAAGATTACTGAGTTATATTTTTCACTATGATTCTCTATGATTACTTTTTAAACTTCAACCTTTCTCTCTCCAGTAACCTAAAGTCAAAACTAATGAGTGACTGACACCGGAAATAATGTTTGTAAAAAGCTGCACAGTGACAGCTGTTGACCAATATTTCTAAACAAAGAAAACGCAAAGGTTACCAAGTCTTGGATTGTAGGACAAAATCAGTGTGGCCTAAGCCCTAGTCACTGCTTACATGTTTAGACTCATGTATCTTCCTACTATACAATGCATTTTTTTCCAGAATAATTATAATGATTTTAAGAACAGTTTCTGAGATAAGAGCTATTTCTAAACATATGTATAGTGTAGAAAGTGATATTCTAGAAAATTAATCTATTGTCTTTTGGCGTAGCTGATGGGATGAATGTCAATTTTTCAGCATGGTCTGAAGAGTCAATTTTGTAAAATTTCTATGAATGGACAACTTCAATGAATGGAACTAGTCATATATATAATGATTTTCCTTATCAGATTAATGGTTTATATTCTCAGACGCATTGTCAAGAACTTTTATGTGGTATTTCAATAAATGCTTGAAACTATGAGGTTTTATTTATGGCATTTGTTTATTTGTTACTTCTTAAATTGTTCGTATTGGAAAAAAAAAGTATATCACTAATCATAGAAATTTCAGTATCACTGCCAGTAAAATTAGATATATCATCTAATTAATTAAAAAAAAAAAGAGGAAGTATAAACCTAGGTATTTTATTGCACAATGCCACAAATTTTAAACTTCAGGTATCTTCAGTGTATAAATAAAATACTGGATTGCTAGTCTCTGTTGTGTTACTAACATGAGCAATGCCTAAAATAACAGAATAGGTTTGGCTTTTTTTTTTATCATAATATGATTCCTTGATTACAAACATCAGAAATAATATACAAGGAGAATAATGATAATAAGTGTGATATGATATTGTAGGAGATTACAGCTTTATTATCATTTTAATGCCTTTCTATACTTCTTTTGGTTGTCCTGCCTTGCTGTATGGTGTCTAATACACAGACTACAAAAAGGTGACACTGGATTTAGAGATGCTAACAACGCTAGCTGTGCTCCTTAGATACGAAGAGAGAACTGCTCCTTGAACTAGTAAATCCTCTGCAATTAAAATTATTTTACTCTGATGCACCCATCACCAATTCAGATGTTTAAATCAATAGTACAGGTATAAAAGAGTAAATGCCTAATATTCTTAGGGTAAAGGTATGTAATTTATAATGAGATAGGAAAATGTATGCAAAATCACGCCAGATTTTGGTCCAATGAGAGTGAAGAAGTTGTTCAAAATATTTACAATTTTACAAAAACGCTCATAAATTTAATTGCAATTCTCTATGTCTAGTTACAAGAAAGTATCATTTGCAACTTTAAAACGTATTTCCACAAAAAGAAGACTAGGAAACAATCAACAACAGTACACCAAATACTAATAGATGTCATCAAAAATAGCAATTTCTAAAAGTTACTTACGCCTGTCGGTCCCTGTACATCTTGTTAACTTTCTCCCATTGAAAAGTAAGCTGTTTCAGCTTTTCTTGTATATTTGCTGCTTCAGTTGGTGTAGTACTTTGCAAAGCTGGTATCTTCTTGTTGTGAATAATGTCTACTTGACCCAGCAGTCTCCCCAGACTGTCTTTAATGCTCTGTAATATCAAGGTTTTGGAAAAGAAAAACAAAACATTGTTTTTATAAATTTTAAAAAAAAAAGTTCATAAGAAAGAGGGGGGGAAATGCTAATTAGACAGCTTTGAAAATAATAACAGTTTCAGAATAACTAGATAATAATGACTGAATGTCTATCCTTTCCTTGAAGACTTTATAAACTATATTTGAGAAAGGTGATGGCTGAAGGGAAAACAAAGTATTATTGACTTCAGTCACTTATAAGTTCCTATACTCCAAGGTTACATCTGTTTGAACCCCATTTCTTCTCAAGAAGGCAGAACAAAGTCCTATTTTACAGACTCATGTTTAATTGTTCTTAAATTATTTTGCTGTTTATGCATCTGTTTAGTTCTTGTTTCAGCAGATATTAAATAACTATCAAACTAACAGCACGAAAAAATAGTTTATCAGGTATTGCTAGTTTTGCCTTTTACTGGAGATTCACAGCCCAACATTTACCATTCTTCTAGAAGTCAGTTCTTTGTTGGTTTAGAGAAAAATACTTCACAGTACAGCTACTTAACCACACAGTGCCTTGTGTTGGGAGACCAAAAGGAAGAAAAACTTAATTTAATCTTGACCTTTAACATCTTTAAAATGTGAGAAAGCATTTAAAACTCCATACATCATCAATCACCATTAATTATCCATTTATCAATCCATTCGATTCCATGACTGAATTATACAGTCTTTTTTTCTTTTGCTCTATAAAGCAATACGTAAACAGGGTGTTTATTGCTGTTATGTGAAGTGGGTAGTGTTCAACCTTTCTCTTTCTAATAAATCCTTTAGGATCATTTGAATGACTGAATTTGTTAGAAAACCTGATGATGGGGAAATATATTGTCATAAACTGTATACAGGCTTAAGGATAAAAGCATTAAACATACCAGAAATTAATTAGCACAGACTTCCATCTTGTGAGTCAAGTCTGATGGAATTAAATCCTCAAGTAGAGGACTTCCTATCATATTTCAGTCTACCATCCAAACAAGCGTAATTAGGTATTTCTGTAATTTCTTTGTTCTTTATCAGAAAGATGACACATTTTTTAATTATTATTATTTTATTTTAATCCACAAAAACCTGTGAGTTCTATAAGCTTACCTTTTAGCACCACATAATGATTTTCAAAATCAGAGAAATAACTGCAGGTTTTGGAGGAAAAGCATGCCTTTTATGCAACTAATATAGGTGTCATTTCTTCACAATCCTGGTAACGTATGTAGCATTACCAGAGAGGAAACAATCAAAACAAATGTTTCTGAAATTCACTTCTCCACTAATTCTTTAAATTTTCATTTCCGTGTCTTGTGGGTGGTTGCTCCCAGCCCCAGTGTGACAAGGCACAAGATACTTATGCTGTCCCAGGGATTTTATTTTTCTCTATATATTATTTGTGGTTGGAAGGAAAATGCTCTCTCTTGCAGACGAGTCAAGACATCAACACAAAGCAAGAAGATATTACAATTGCTGATTTCCTTCAGCCAAACAAAAGTACTTTTCTCAGTTAAATTAAGTTTATTCTTTTGAAAAGCTATGGCCATGGTTCCTTACAAGGGTGAACTTAGCAGCTCTTGCTGCCTGAATAAAATGCAGCCAGGCATGGAAGAATTCAAATGTTTTGGATTGATGACTGCATCAGTTTGTTTTTAGTCTAAAGTTAGACTTTCTGTCCCTAAAGCTTTTAAAGCTAGTATTTTCTTCTTTTCTCCATTGAAAGGTTAACAACTATGAGATTTTGTGCAGTCAAAACAATAATTTGGATGTTACAAAGGTCACAAAAAATTGTACAAAACTAGACAAAGGATCTGATACACCACTGAGCCACTAAAAGCCCCAGATAATTCTTGATATAGGTATATTCAGATAGAAGTGCAAAAATGTCTCCCTAGTTCATGCAGTGTCATAATATTTAGCTATTTCTTATCATTCCTTCTTTTTAATTAATTATTAATATAGACATGCACATGTCTCACTGAAACAGTTGCACAGAGAAAGGAATATTCTCCAGATAAAAATCTACAGCCATATTCAAATTTTACCACAGAACCGTAGAATCACAGAATGGTTTGGGTTGGAAGGGACCTTTAAAGACCATCTAGTCCAACTCCTCACCATAAGCAGAGACACCTTCCACTAGACCAGGTTGCTCAATGTCCCATCCAGCCTGACCTTGAGCACTTCCAATGAGTGGGCATCCACAACTTCTGTGCACACCCTTTCTCCAACCATTTCTTTAAACTCCCTAAATTTGCAATACCATTACCTTTATTTAACTCTTCAATTGTGTTTTCATCCCTTATTTGTTCTGAAACACATAAGCCTCAGAATGAATCCGGAGAACTTTTAGCTGAGAACTTCTCAGACCAACTCATCAACCAAAGACTCATAAGTTTTGTTTAACACAAAAACATTCTTCAGCTGCTACACACAACTGCAGCAACTTTGTTCCAGAGATACAGCAGAATGCTGATTTGGCAGTTATGAGAAGTACAAATTGCTAGTTTGTGTGTTAGAAGCTCTTTCACACTACCAGCACTTTTGAAAATATGGATCAAAGGATGTGTTATTTTGCAGTAAGCAGAAAAATAATGAGTGGTAAAAAGCCAAACAAAAAAAAAAAAAAAGAAAATTAAAATTGCCCTCTAACATTCTGTCACAATATGGGTAAACTCTGCAGCTAGAACTTGATGGTTCTACTTCAAGATGCATACAACAATCAGATTTGCTTTTTCTTCATTTCCGAGGAGCAGCCATCAAAATTGAATTAATACAGGAGAGAATTTGGAGCTTGTAACGTACTAGAAATGAAAGAAAAAAGAACATAAGCATGACTGGATGCTTCCTCTATCTGTTGTCATTCTTTTCATGGTAAATGAATCTATCTGAAGACTCCCTCAGTCATTCTCTCACATGGATTCAGATAGACATGGGAAGTCAGCACTGAACATCTGTGTTTTATTTCCCCATGGGTGATTAGGAATAAGAACGCTGTAGTTATTTAGGTGCAACAGAATTCCAGTCTATGTGCATGTAATCCAAAGGAGTTAATAAAGAAAATAAAAGCTGCCCTAAACATTGACAAGCACAATATTCCCTTACATTGTTTTGCCTTCCCTGCATCTCCATTAAAAATTATATCTCAAATATATAGCTTGTTTTTGGTAATAGAAAATGAAAACTAGAATTGTCTTTTATTAGTTGCACCCAGAGACAGAAATACAGCTAGCCAAATGAACTTGGGGAAAAATCCCACACCCTTATGATTAAAAAAATAAAAATCAATTTTAACTACATCTAGATAAAAAAGGATAACTTTACCTGTTCAGTGTCTTTCTGCTTACCTAACTTGAAGGAAAAGCATCTAATTTAAACGCCAACACATTACAAAAAAGAGGAAACAGAGGTCAAATCCTGCAAACTGCTATTCATTAGAATAATAATCTCAACTATACAAGCTAAAGTCCAGAGAACATTCTTGTGACAGCATCTTTTACAGCTAGAAAAATATATTCCTTTTTTTATAAAAGCTTGTTACTTTTTCTCCCTCCAGTATTTTAAAGGCAACAATTTCAAGGAATAGATTTTAAAAGGACATTTATGATCTTATATCATAAAAAAGCAACCATTTGAAGAGTCTAGTAATCACAAATTATAACAATCAAAATATATCTTAAAGGGTGGTTTTACTTATTAAAACCTCACATCAAGATTTTACTTTTTATCTTTAAGATATACTACTATTACTGAGTAGAATATAAGGGAGTATGTTCCTGTCTAATACATTTTGTCATAAATAATGACACCTGAACATCATATCCTGAATATAATATTCAAATATTAAAAATAACAGCTCCAGTTGAGTGTTAAATTTTAGGGGATTTGTGCTCATTTTTTGGATGGAATTAACTTCAAGAATAATTTACACTTTTTAATTAATATGCATTTTATTATTTTGATTCTAAATATTCTACAATTCTTGAGCTAAGTCAACCATAAAATGAATAGTGCTATGCTTAGAATTTAGCAAGTACAGTGAAAGCAAACAAGAATTAAGCCACGTGCACAAAATCAATCAAATTGTAAAGAAGGGAGTGTAGCTTGTGGAATCTGCTATTTCACATTTCTACTCATTATTCCAACACATATCTTTGGGAAAATTCTCCAACTCCAGATATGGTAATTTACATGCTTTTTGCACAAAGTAAACAATGCAAGAAACAGAAATGCCCTTTGAATTTGTAAAATACATTGTAGAATTATGAAAGAAAAAATATATTTTAGATCTGAAAATTATTATGACATGCTCAGAAAGGCTGGAAAATGTTGATTTTAACCTTAATATGCTAAGGAAGATATGGAAACAACTTCAACAGGTACTACTCAAGAGAAGTAGGAAACAAGTCATCATTTGCCTAAATACCATGGTAAGACATAATTTACCAATAAAACAGGTTTATATGACAGCAGATTTTTATACAGTATTGCTATTACAAAAGCAGTGAAATTCTAGAAGATGTGATGTTTTATTCTTGTTTGGATTAATTTTTTTTCTGTTGTGTTCTCAAAGGGTATGTTCTGAATATAACTTGATATTCAGACAGTAAGATATTTATGATTTACTATTAAGTATCTAGAATTATTATTTCTCTGTCACAGCATCTAGAATTTCATAGAATCATAGAGTCATTTAAGTTGGAAAAGACTTTTAAGATCATAAATTCCAACCTTTAAACAGAGAACTGCCAAGTTCACCACTACTCCATGTTGTTAAGCGTCACATGTACGTGTTTTTCAAACACTTTCAGGGATGGAGATTCCACCACCTCCCTAGGCAGGCTGTTCCAATGTTTCACCACCCTTTCATTGAAGACTTTTTTCCTAATATCCAATCTAAACCTCCCCTGGTATAACTTAAAGCCATTTCCTCTTCTCCTGTACTTGTTATCTGGGAGAAGAGACCTACCCCCACCTGCCTACAGCCTCCTGTCAGGTAGTTGTAGAGAGCAGTAAGATCCCCCCCGAGTCTCCTCTTCTTCAGGCTAAGCAACCTCAGTTCCCTCACCCACTCCTTATAAATCTTGTGCTTCAGATACTTCAACAGCTTCATTGCCCTTCTTTGGACACACTTCACCACCTCCACCTCTCTCCTGAGGTGAGGGGCCCAAAACTGAACACAGTATTTGAGGTGCAGCCTGACCAGTGCCGAGTACAGAGGGCAATCACCTCCCTTGTCCTGCTGGCCACGCTGTTTTGGATAGAAGCCATGGTGCTATTGACCTTCTTGGACACCTGGGCAAACTGCAAGCTCATATTCAGCTGGCTGTCAGCCAACACCCCCAGTTCCTTTTCTGCTGGGCAGCTTTCCAGCCACTCTTCCCCAAACCTGTAGCATTGCATGGGATGGTTGTGACCCAAGTGCAGGACCCAGCACGTCTCCTTGTTGAACCTCATACAATTGGCCTTGACCAGGTCCAGCTGTCCACATCCCTCTGCAGAGCCTGCCTGCCCTCAGGCCGATCAACACTGCCCCCAGCTTGGGTTATCTGCAAACTTACTGAGGGTACACTCAATCCCCTCATCCAGATAGTCGATAAAGATATTAAACTGAACTGGTCCCAGTACTGAGCCCTGGGGACCAGCCACCAGCTTGATGTAACTGCATGCAGAACCACTTGTGGTTTGGCCATCCAGCCAGTTTTATTATCCACCATATAGTACACCCATCCAAACTATGAGCAGTCAGTTTCTCCAGGAGAGCGCTGTGGGAGACAGTGTCAAAGGCTTTACTAAGTTAACAGGTAGACAACATTCACAGTCTTTCCTTCCCTCATCTACTAGATGGCTCACCTTGACATAGAAGGAGATCGGGTTTTTCAAGCAGGATCTGCCTTTCATAAACTCATGCTGGCTGGACCTGTTCCCCTGGCTGTCGTGCACATGCCACATGATGGCACTCAGGATGATCTGCTCCATAACCTTCCCCAGCACCGAGGTCAGGCTGACAGGCCTGTAGCTCCCCAGATCCTCCTTCCAGCCCTTCTTGTAGATGGGAATCACATTGCCTAACCTCCAGTCAACGGGAACGCCCCCAGTTAGCCAGGACTGCTGATAAATGATGGTGAGTGTCTTGGTGAGCTCTTCTCACCAAGAATAGTGGATCCCATCCAGCCCCATAGACCTGTGTGTGTGTCTCAGTGGAGCAACAGGTCACTAGCCACTTTGTCCTGGACTATGGGGACTTCATTCTGTCCCTTGTCCCTGTCTTCCAGGTCAGGGGGGTGAGTTCCCTGCTTTCTACTCATCCTTTGAGGCAATATTATCCCCTGCATCCAATAAAGGATGAAGAATTCCAGTCAGAACTCCCTGTTCAGCCAGGCTGGTCTTCCCTGCTGGCTCATCTTTCGGCACATGGGGAGGACCTGCTCCTGCGCCTTGAAGATTCCCTTCTCAAAGAATGTTCAGCTTTTCTGGACACCTTTGCCCTTCAGGACTGCTTCCCAAGGCACAATGTCAACCAGGCTCTTAAGCATGGCCAAAGTCTAAATTAATTCCTTATTTCTCTGAGAATCAAAACCGTTATCATTTCATGATCTCTATGCCTAAGACATCTTCTGACCATCACATCACCCACCACTCCTTTTCGTAAACAGTGTCCAGCGGGCCATTTCCCCTAGCTGGCTCACTGACCAGCTGTGTCAGGAAGTTATCTCCACACACTCTGGGAACCTCGTGGACTGTTTCCCCTCCACTGTGTTGTGTTTCTAGGAGACATCTGGTAAGCTGAAATCCCCCATAAGAACAAATGCTACCGATCTTGAGACTTCTCCCAGCTGCTTATAGAATATTTTGTCTGCCTCTTCATCCTGGTTAGGTGGTCTATAACAGATTCCCAGGATATGCGCTTTCTTGGCCTTCCCACGGATTCTTACCCATAAACATTCAACCCTATCATCACCATCATCAAGCTCTAGACAATCAAAACTCTCCCTAACATACAGGGCTACCCAGCATCTCTCCCTCCTTGCCTATCCCTTCTGAAGAGTTTGCAGCCATCCATTGCAGCACTCCAGTTATGTGAGTTATCCTGCTATGTTTCTGTGATGGTGACTACGTCAGTCTTACTGCTGCACAGTGGCTTTCAGATCCTCCTGTTTTTTGCCCTGGCTTTGGGCATGGCATAGATGTACTTCAGCTGTGTTATCAATCTCAGCTTCAACACTGGCATGCTGCCTCCAGGATCATCTCTAAGCAAGCCTGGTTTTATTCCCTTCCCGCTTCAAATCTAATTTAAGCCATGGACCAAGAAATCTATTTCATGTTATATAACTTAGTGTTTCTATATGTTATCCATCTAATTTAAAAAAAAATGTTCTAAATGTTTATTTGAAAAAACCCCAAAAGCTTAGAACTCCACATGCTCAAAAATTCAAAAAGAGAAAACCTCAAAAGTTTTGCATGTCAGTATTTACATTTCCTGTCCTTTCATTTCCTTTTACTTCCCTATTCAGAAATGATTCCCTGGAGCCAATCACCAGGAAAAAAAGCCTGAGCCCTGTAATCCCAGGTAGAGCATGCTGAGATTCTGAGACTATCTTGTGTATGTATAATTTGGTTGCTGCTACAAGCTGTAGGAGAAATCAGTAATTTGCAGAAAGAGAATCTTTAATAGTCAATACAAAAAAAAAAAGATCTGGCAGAAAGGGTCTCAAAAGTGGTCAATAATGTCACTGGGATGGCAAAAAGCATAAAACTGGTACAAAAATTACACTGTGTCAAATTTCACATCCCTGGGAAATGACAGTTAAAAAAAAGTGCATCTCTTGATGGTTATTGGTTAAACTTGGAAACAATGGGATGTTTTCACTATCCATGTTTCCTTGAATGCAATGAACAAGTTTATTGAAATCTATACAAATGAAACAAATGAAATTTAAGACAGAACATTTGGTAAAGGAAATTTCAGCCCTGTTGATTCAAATAAACCCATTTTAAACATTTGAGTTTTCACATATGATCACCACACCGGAAAACTTTGGCTTATATGAGCAATATAACTTCATTTTGTAAAACCAGATTAAGTTGAATATATGCAAATTTGTGCATTCATTTAATGTACACATGGAACCTCCATGGCATGGAAGGATAATTAGCTAAACTCTGAAGGCATGTTACTCCTACATTTGATCATGTAATGAAATCCATTGTAATTGCAACCAATTCAATATGGGGAACTAAAAGATTGTGAACTCCAACAATATGAATGTCATCAATAGTAGACAGAAATACCATATATGGTAAGAAATGTTTGTGCTTATAACAAAATTTGTCCTATTTTGAAAGTATATCATTAAGAAAAATTTATTTTTTCCGTCTATGAACCATGATTTTCCATACGATCAACTGGAGTTTCATCTTTGACAGAACCATAATATTTAAATTGTTAAATACCGTAGTACAGTGATGAAGACAGACTGATGTACTGCTATATGTCCTAATACTTAAAAGAGGTTGTAATAAGATAATGGAAACATTGGAATTGCTGACTTTATGAGATAAAGAGACATGTCTTTGTCTCTATCTGATTTTTCCACTCCCTAAAGCTTAAAATGAAGAGAAAAACATTCCTATTAGCTGGTTTCAGCAAATTTGCTAACTGCCTGTAAAACCATTACAATTTACCAAATGTTAGAAGTTATTAGTTTTTGCAGAAAAAAACTCATATTTTGCTATTTTACATCCTTTTGATAGAAAAACTCAGTGCTAGAGTTATTTATGACAATTCATAAAATCAATTTTTAATTTGTATTTGATATTTCTCCTATTGGATAATAAGTATCAGGTTTAAGTCTTACTATACATATTTACTTTGGAGAAAAATGTTCAAAGCAGTTACTACTGAAGGATTCTTGTAAATAAACTTACTTTTCCTTTTAAGGATTAATTATAATTAATTATTTCTGAATGGGAATGAAAAAGAGCACAAACTCAGTTTTAAAACAGAGCTATTCATGGCATTTCTGTAATTTGATTCATGCAAATCTGTCAGGGATAAAAATCAACCACAATTTAATGTCAAACCTTTCACAACCAGCTGCTGAACAATTTATGCACTACTTTTCTATTTTTACTGCAAGATAATGACAATGATAAATGTTTTTGCTTGGAAATAAATATTCAATAAGCAGGCTCAGATCAAAACTATACCCTTCCAAAAGGCCACGAATGTGCAAGATCCATTTGCTTCTTCTAAAAATGTATTTGGGAGGAAGATGGAACTGTGCCCACAAATGCATCTCATAACAATTTAATAGTTCAGTTAAATTAAACTCAGTATGTACTTGTAACCCCAGTAATCAATATTATTAAAGTTGATGTCAGCTCCGATAATACCAAATATACAAAGTGAATAACAGATTAGTTATGGATATAAATCAGATATAGCTAGCCCAAACGGAAAGCATTAAGAAGAACTGAAATCAACTGCCAGTAAACTGCTTGAGGTAGGTCACTGTTTTTACATGCAATCTAGTAATGAACATAAGTTCACAGACAAGGAACAAATGGTAACTCATTAGCCATGATTTACATGGTTTATGACTTTTGTGTGTGTGTGTGTGTGTGTGTGTGTGTGTGCAGAAAGACTCATTCTATCAAAAGGGATCGTTTCAAATGAAGAATGACAGTAACATTGGCATGTTGTGTGCTTCAGTACTCAGAACCACCTTAATCTACCAGGACTACATCAGAAGTGGTAAAAGGAATGGCCCACTGTTATTTCACAGAGTCCTATTATCAGTTATATGCTTCCTTTGCTCCAATGTTACTGTTATGCTTCACTACACATACTATACTGCCTTGCTAGGAAACTGGAAACACCCTAATAAGAGAGAGAGAGAGAGAGAGAGAGAGTGTGTGTGTCTGTGTGTCTGTGTGTCTGTGTGTCTGTGTGTGTGTGTGTGTGTGTGTGTGTGTGTGTGTTTGTGTGTGTTTGTGTGTGTTTGTGTGTGTTTGTGTGTGTTTGTGTGTGTTTGTGTGTTATGGAAAGAGGTAAATGAGCTCCTACAGAGGACAATTCAGAGCACCTAGCCAGAGCCCCTCCCCTGAATCTCCCTCTAAGCTTTTTTCTTATAGCTGACTGTGGGCAAATTCCAGCCACTTTGAGCTAACATTTACTTTTGTTAAAACCTTTCCTTCTCCAAAATAATCACAGAAAAATGGAAATGTGGTCTTCTCTTCATGATGAATGACAGTTTGAAATTGCTGTAATTATATACGGCACTTAAACATCATTTTTTTTACAAGGCTTTCCTCACACAAACATTATTCTGCAAAAGCTGATAGCTCATTCACCTACTTAGGTTTACAACTTTAATCTTATTCTCTTCTTATGAAAATCATGTGTTGGAAAAATGTCATCAATTACAAAAATTTCACAGTTGTAAGCAATGAAGAAGCCATACAATAATATTAAAAGTTATATCAACAATACTGAATTAGCTTTAACTACATTATCTACCTATTGGACAATATTTTTTTTATCTAGTTAAAGTGTAATAATTACACAGAGTACAGCCTCAATCAGACTTCAAGATTTTTGGTCTAGCGTGGAATGAAACAGCTAGATTGTATTTGGTTTTGTTGCTGTTATAAAAAATAAAAAAAAATCGAACACTAAAATAAATCTGCCAAGATCGGGTGTGGATAGGGTTGCTCACTAATTACCTCAAATTACAAACACAAAAAGAAAACTAAAAAACTTTAACCACAAATCCTCAATTTTAAATATATAACTGCTTCTTTTTCATCCTTTCTGTTCCATTCAAGGATACATTTTGCAGATACCCTAATGCTTTTGTCTTGCACATACAGGTGAAACAGCCAAAAAAAAAAAAAAAGGAAAAAGAACTCTCCAGTATTCTTACATTTTGCACCAATGTGCCTTCATATATAAACATCCATAAACGTACACATCACTGAGGGGCTGAGCACATATATATGGCCCTAGGATTGAGAGCAGGCTGCCAATATACAGAAGTCCCAAAAGTTTGGAATGCAATTGTAAGAAAAGCTTTGTAACTTACTTTGAGACACTCTTCTTGTTTGAAGAGATCTTCACAATCCTTAGCACGCAGAACAGGAGAATTAAGGCGCTCTTCTACTTCAAGCAAGGCTTGCAGAAGGTGAAGGATCTCTTCCAGGTATGTAGAAGGCACATGAGTGGTTTCCACAGCCATAGTTTCGGTCACCACAAAAGTTGTATCTTCAGGAACTGTTTGCTAGTATAGATATACAACAGAATGCCTCCTTTAGTTTTTTAACACTACACAAACGTATAACTCAATGCAACTTCCAGTTCACAACCTAGAGGCAATTAAAAATAATCTCTAAGGACAAATGCAAGAAATGTTTGAGGTTTCTGACGCAGATCACTCACACTCCACTAGTCTGAAATGACAGGTACTAAAATTAATCCATACAAAATTGTACCAACTTTTCTTCTCTTATTCTTTAAGGAAATGAAGATAGGAAATGCAAAACTACACTGAGATTATGGTGTTACTGAGATTTTAGTGGTATCCCTGTCATCTTAAATTGCCACACCTCTGTAAGAATCTGTCCTTTATAGAAATTCCATGCATGCCAGTCCTAAAATACTAAATCACATTAAGGTGTCAAGTAAAACAATGACTTGTGTAATAAGTCATAATTTCTTAACATCTAGGTCAACTCAGCACTTGTAACACTATTCTAAAACCTTTCTCTTCAAACCTGGAAGTACAATTTGGAATTTTGTGATATGAAAGGCCAACCTCTTCAGGAAATTAAGATTATATTATATTATATTATATTACATTACATTATATTTATTATATTATATTTATTATAATTATTGTTGTTGTTGTTGATAAATATAAAGTAGGCAGCCTATCCTGAAAGCACATGCATCACAAAATATAAAGAATTCCTGGAATGTTTTGTTTCCAAATAGTAAGTAGTTGATCTATGGTGTTTGGAAAGATAGTGACATATAAAGTGACAAAACCAGCGCCTGTTTATATAAAATCTCTACCTTTCTGACTTTGTGTGTTTGTAGATCATAGACAAAAAGTAATACAAAGTGTGCTTTGGAGCAGGGAGGACTGTGATTGCTTCTTTTTAATAAACTCCAAGTACATGATCACCTGCATCTCCATTAGAAAAGACAAAATTTAAAAGACAAATTATTTGTGATTTCATAAAGATAAGTTATTATTTATTTGTTTTGTCACATCAAATAGGATTCCTAGTGTGGGACCAAGATCCATTGTGCTTGAAGTCTGTCTTCTCAAAAATAGAAACTTTACTTACTGAGGACCTCAACAAAACGTTTACAAGCAATTGTTGGTAAACTTTCTTTCAAAAATCAGATTGTTTAGATGCTTCAGTCCAAATACAGATAATAATGGATTTTGGAGCCATTTTTGTGAAAGATAATGGGTTGATGATTCTGAAGAAAACAGTATCATTAGTTAGCTACACAGTATGTAAAAGAAAAACAATATAAACACTGTCTTCTATGTACTACCTTAGCAATGTGTCTTATTTTATCTATTTGCCCTGTCCACACTTTCATGACGTGTTTCTCTCTTCAGTTACCAGGCAGAGTCATCTGGTTTTCATCAGACTTTTAAAATATGCATATGCACATTCTAGAAGATGTATGCATATCACATATAAAGCCCATAAAGTTTTCTGTAGACTTGTGCTATTCTGCTGCATTTCCTATGTAAATTTAATTGCTTTGCTTACACTTTTCTCACTAAATTACTTTCTCAGTAGATCTGCTAACACTGAAACCTCTCTAATTACCATATCACTGCTATCATTTTTATTATTTAAAATAAATTGCTTGAAAAAATTGTGTTTGCCCCCCATGTTTCATGAATCACATGCTCTGCAAAACTAATTTTACTCCAGTAAACGCAAAGGAAAAGTAGTCCTAGTTGATTAGAAAATGGGAGATTCTCATTAGACCACTGAGGCATGCAGTAATATATTTTCATTCCTAGAGACTACACCATGACCTTTCTACATGTAGCAAAGAACTTTAGACCCACATGAGGAACATTTTAACTATAATTGTATTTTTCTTTTTGACTGAGAAGACAGAATATTTATATTCACAGCAATGAAAAAAGCATGCTAGCTGTGTAAGGTTATTCACTCAAAATGAGGTCACATTAATATGTAAAGTGACACACAAAATATAATAAGTTTCTATAGTTGTATTAATCTAGTTTTTGTTCCACCCAAATTTAGACTACTGACAGTGTACATAAAATGTTCACACATGTACATAAAATAAAATCTGTGCCTTCTTTTTTTAAACAATTTCTGAAATTTTAAAATCAGGAAGGTATCTGATGTGAGAGCACTTAATGGATGTCATGCTTAATCATTACAGTAGTGCCAAAATTGCGTATTTTTCAATCACTGTTACAAAGAACTCATATAAAAGCACTCTGAGGCAAAATTAATTAAAATCTGAAGACAGGACTGAATCTTGTAAGACATAGATGGTTTACTAATCCCTTAAAATATGTGTAATATTTAACTCCCATTAATGTTAATGAGATGTATGCAACCATGTATTCCTACTGCCCTTTACAGAAAACTTTAATATTTCTCACAGCTGGGTGATCACTTGTATAGTTCTACAGGAAACATGACTCAGGAGATTTCCAATTCAAGCAAACCATTAATGTTTATATCCTTAGTTAAACTGTAAAGTACCACAACCAGATAAATAAATAAATGGATTGATAATTGAAAGTACAGCCCTACAAGAACCTGCCCTCATATTTGGCAACATTATTTAATACCTTATTAAAAAAAAAGGGTAAAAATCTTAATTAATTAGTTTCTGAATACTATTTAAGAGTTGGAAATTTGACACAACCTCAGAAATCAAGGATTAAATTTCTTTGACTGTAGTGGGTTTTTCAAAAGGTTGTTCTCAAAGTGTTTTTTTCCTTCTATATTTCCTTCATTGGCAGTAGCATAAGAGAACCCAAGGCGGAAGTTGGATAGGCATATCCATAACTGACAACTTTAATCAGCAAAGAAAGGGAAAACATTTTTGCTTGTCCTTATATTTGCTGGAATTGCCTTACTGTAGAAGATAAAATGGGCAGAGTCCTTCCCTGTGTTCTGGGCAAGCATCTTTACTAAAAATGCATAGCTGAAAGTGATTCATATATTAACGCTGTAATGAGAAAAAAAACTTAAAAAAAAATATTATAGCAACTAGAAACCAATACTATTACAAATTATTTTAATTCAGTAACGATATATGTCCTTGTTAATGCCAAAATGGTTCATTAGAAGCAAGGTTAGTTAACATTTATGAGAATTAAAAATAAATAAGAAAATGGAAATTAACGTTTTAGAGAATTGTTTAAGAATGGTTTTCAATAAGTGGAATCTGACAAAGAAGCAGAATATATTAGTTACCTAAAAATACTCAAAAGCAAATAATAATTAAAAATAATACATAATACAAATAAACTGTTAGGAATGATGTTGAAATGCCAGTGTAAATGGCCATTTCCCAGTGTTGTTTCTGCAAAATAATTTTTAATTGATTTATTTTGTATTTTTACTTGGTTGTCAATAATATACTGATGTGCAAAGTATTTCTAGTCTCTGAAAAGACAACTTATTTTGGGTAGGGCTTAACATTTCATGCATTGCTTTTCACCAAGCATTATCATCTCTAGAATAGTAAATGGAATTTTCTTCCCCATCTTTACACATTTTTAATTAAGGGATAGGATCTTTCCAGAAACATTACTCTGCCTACATGTGATTTTATTGATAGCTGTCATATAGGTGAAACAGAAAGAGAAGAAATACTCCATGAATTGGCCTTTACAGAGAAGGCTGATAAGCAAAAATCAAACCAATAAAAAAAAAACCCCAAACCCCCAAAAAACAACAACAAAAAACCCCAAAAAACAACCAAGCACAAAACAACCCCAAACCCCAAACCACTAAAAAAGAACTACACAAATAATGCAGGTCTTGCCCACAAAATCAAATACACACACACACAGTGTATCTGTGGTGATTATTGCCTACATCTAGAACACTATTACCTGGTGACATCAGAGCTAATTAGCCTTAAAGAATGATGTTAATTTCCTTTTAGTACTGGAAAATTCAACATTAAAGCACATTTCACCCATCTCAGTATATCCATTTCCTTTCCTTTTTCTGCAGAGGGAACAATCCCAACATCACTTCTGCTGTTCAACAGTTTACACCTAGAAAGCCTCCAACCTTTTTGTGTTGGGCCTGTTCCATTTTTGGTCTCTTCTCACTATAAGCCTTCAAACTCATAGTAACCTTAGGGCAATGTGCTTTTGAGTTGATAATTCCACATATACAGAACACATGGTAGGAGTAAAGTGGCAAAAAACACCTATCAGCACTACTGCACCATGACACAGCTCCTAGCAGCATCCTGATGAGAAGTTCAGGAAAAACAAAAAAATATGTGCCTCCTCCTGAAGTGAAATAATGCTTGAGAAAGTATTATTTGCAAGAAACTGTAAGATATAGGAGAGTTTAAAACGCCAGTCACCTCTAAGGAATAAACATAGGTGTGCTACAGATACACAAAAAAGAGCAGATGCCTTCTGGACCAAGGGACTCATGCCTCAGAGTCAAATACACTTTGGGGCGGTTTATTGCTTTCTAGAGCAAATTATAAACTATATGATATTTTCTAGGCCATGGTTAGCATCGATATGTCAAATAAAGAATTAAAAATAAAAAAATATGATCAAATGCTGAATAAAACTACTTTCAAGTACATATTTATACATAAAGAAGCCTTTATTGACCTCTTCCTAGGGCAAATATGAGTGGTGATGTCAGCTAACATTCAGAAAAATGAAAACTATGTCTTCAGTATTGTTAGCACATCTTACCTATAAGTGTGCAAATATGTAGACAGTAGATCAAAATTATACCAATAATATGAAATTTTCATTCTGAGATTGCATAGTTTCAGTAAATCACAAACAGGTTACTTATCAGTACAAAAACCCCCATATCTTTCAAGTACAGAGACAGCTAAATTCTCACTACAGGATTAAAAATTGATAAAATTATTATGTAAATTCCATGAAGAATAGGCCTTAAAACGCACTTAACAGATTAAAATAAATTTTAAATACTAGTGTGTTTTTTTAAAAAATCGTATTTTCAAGTAAGAATGTAAATATTTTCTCATGTATGCGATTTGTCTACTGATGACCACAATCAACAAAACCCTGCACGTTGGAACACTTAAAACATGTATTTTAATGCTTGTTTTTGACTTCTTCAGTGATGTATATAAAACTTTAAACTTTAAAAATATACATAATTATTTTTCAGCACTGTTCTTGGAAAGGGTGCATTATGTCTTCACAATACTTCATTGACAAGGTATACCTTATTGGTTGAGAAATTCTATATTAAGAGTTTTTATTCTCTGATAAAATGAATCTATTTTATTTATACAGATAATGAAATAAAGCCCATTAAAAAGAAATTATTCTTAATAACAGCAGCAATTAGAAAACATTTCATTAAATTTTACATGCTAGGATTAGCAATAGAAAACTGCAGGCTTAGAGTTTGAAAGCCACCAATCAACAGACACTAACCAGTGTGAACTTACTTCCACTGTCTTATTTTTGACCTTCATAACTGGATTTAAATGCAAAGGATTTCTCCATAAGAAAAGGCCTGTTCCATGTACTTTTAGGCTTAAATTATGGGACATCTGCCAGAAACTCAGATAGTCATGCTACACTCTGATGAGCTCTGTATGGTGGATTGGATAGATGCTTGTGGTTGTTTGTGATAACTGTAGTTGCTTGGCTCTAAGACTTGAATGATTATTTATTCCACCTCCAATTTTTCTTCTTTTTTTTTTTTCTTCAAGTATGCTATTTTCACATTTAGATGAGAAAAAAAAATCAAAATAAAACAAAACCCACAAAATAAAGATACAGATGAAAGCTGTAACAATTAATTGTAAACATTAAGCCCAGAGAGTAATTTGTTATTATATTGGTTGTATTCATAGTTGTAACTTTGGTTTCTTCTTTCTTTCTCCCCCCCCCCCCCCCCCCCCCCCCGCAAAGAATTTTGGTGCTGCAGACAATCCTTTGTTTTCTGCACACCTTCATGCCTTCAGAGCCCTCCAAGATGTCAAATACAATTGGTCAAGTGGTAAAAGTCAAGTGGTAAAATGAACAGTTTTGGCAATCCCTTATTCAGTTGCTTAACAGTGCTTTTATTTTATTCTGGCTTAGATAAATGCCTCCATATAAGGACTTTACTCAAGCTGAGATACTGCTGCATATTGAACTTAGCTGCAGCTGAACTGAAAACTTAGCCATTGCTGCTTCCTAAAGACATGCTAGAATTCATGAAAACAAAAGACTGACACAACTAGCACAAATCGGAAAATCCTGCAGTTTTGCTGTTAACTTTTAAGCCTGACAACTGTTAAGCAAAGAGAAAAAAAAAATGGCAACTATGATGAGGCTGGGGCATAAGACTCTCCTATGCTGTACTGTGTGATATAAGCCACCTCTTTCAGAACAACAACAACAACAAAATAATAGAGCACTGTGTATACTATGCTACAGCTGCAATGTTGCTATGTCGTAAAGAAAAATAAAATCTAGTAGCATTATGGCATAATTGACTAATTGGAACTACTGGGATTCAGAAACTGTTTCTTGTTTTAAATAGATTATGCATATATGTTACTTAGTTCTGGTAAAGATGGCATATCTCAATCTTAATAACTGCAGTAGTTCCAAATTGACAAGTAAAAGGAAACTGTATGTCTGCCACGTGACTTTCAACAGATATTTGTAACATTATAAAAGGAATTATTGAAAGATTAAAGACTATACTTGATAACCATTTAACCAATACTGCTCAGGCCATATACAATTGTTAGCACTTACGAGGGGAGGTAAGCCTCTAACCACCAGTGAGTCAAAATAGATAGCCATTCTAAATATTAGAAATCAGTAAATATAAGCTAATACTTAGGTACTCCTGTTACATTTTAGAATGAAAAAAGTTCAGAACATTTTGCAAAATCTACATCCTAGGCTGGTTTTCAACAGATATTTTAAAATGTTATTTAGAATTTTATAAGGGTTTACCTGGAAAATATTTTTGCAATTTATTTGTATGTGTTACCTTCCAGTAAACAAAATGTATTAGAAAGCTTTTCTTAATATGTTAACTATAGAATACATAAATCCATAGGTTTGTTAACCATTTCTTGTATTCATCTTGCAGTATTTTTCACAGCTGAAAAAAATACATATAAACATTGTAAAGGAAATTTCATACTTAAGAAAGTATCTACACACTTTAGAAGATGAAACTCTTCTACACAGTCCTATATCCTTGTAATCATGATGTCCAACTGTGTCAAGCCTCTATTGTTTCTGTTAAACCAGCATTATGTACTCAAGTTCACCCATACAGCAGGAAATATCCAAAAGAATGGAAAGAATTTCAGATTATTTTTTACTCAGAATTTCTAGAGCGTGTTTTTTGGAAGAAGAAAAAGTGTATATAGTGGCAGAACAAGTTTCTACACTACACGTTGGAAGCAGGCTTCCTAGGGACAGGCTATGGTCAATGCCATTTTATTTAATGGCTGATTCATTAAAACCACAGCAGTACTCTAACCTTAGACAGCACTTACGCATGAAGCTTTAGGGCTGTCTTGAATAATAATATGTGTAACTCTACTGACTGATCACCAAGGAACCAATTAATTTTAAATAAAGCCAAGGTATGTTAGAATACAATCTATTGATACCTAAATTGACTAACCCATTTTGATTGACTGTTGATTTGTGATGCTTACTTTCCATATATTTATTCAAACTACATATTACCTGTTGACATAATTTAGAAAATAAATTTAAAATACCAACAAAGTACCAATGAGTGTTGAATGCTAACAGCTTCAAATGGCAAGGTCTTAAACCTTAAACATTAACACCTTTCAGAAATGTTAAAAGGCATCACCTAATTATTTTCCATCTTTGTCTCTTAAAATAGCCTTAATCTACATTTATAGGGATGAATACAATACATATCAATAATAATATAATATGTATTTATTATATATATAGATTATATAATAAATATATATAATCTATGTGATCATATATGAGGTAATATATAATATATATTATATAATAATAGATAATTATTAATAAACATACTAATAAGGTTTTTCACTTAGGCTGTTTTTTTTTAACTCCAAAAAATAGATTTTTTTTAATAATGTGAATGACATTTTTGTCAATCCAGCAGTTTTGAAAACTCAATAAATATACATAGATATTCAGCACTTGCACTGTAGATATATAAATTTACTTCCTTCTGCACCTTTATGAGTATACTCAGATGCATCCATGAAAAAACCCAAACCAACCAAACAAGTAAAACCCCATGAGCGATGCTGACATCCTGAACTGTAGACAGATGAACATCTTCTCTTCCAAAGATACTGTCACATAGGGCCAGATCAATCTGCAGCAGAATTTTTCCCTTATTATTTAATTCAATACTGTAGCCAAGTAATTTTGTCACCAAATTCCTCACCATATAATTTATGATATGAATGAATTATGATATACTATATCAGAGAAAATAAGATGGTAATTTGCTGCCTTATTTCCCAAACAGCTAGGTAATTATAAGGAAGGAAATGCTATACTAGTATAATGCTCAGGTTTGTGTAAAATTTTGAAAGGCGAGACAACTGAGTGCTATGCCACATAGGATTCTTTAACCAAAGGCTGTTGGTGTTGTTTCCATTTCAACTGTACAGAGAACAGTAAGAAAAGCCGGTGGCATGGCTAAGACTACTTTCTCATAACTACTTCCTAGAATTCAAAAACAGCATCCTAAACCAACTGTAGCCCAAGTTGCATCGAGTTTTCAGTCCTAGGTGATGAGGTAAAGATGTGGAGTTTCACATTACTAGAGAATGTAATTTAGATCATGTCACTAAAGTTTATAACAGATGACGAAAAATGTCCAACAAACACCTTTTCTGTAAAGTTTTGTCACCTACAAGACAGGATTTCTTAACTTCACTCTATGAAAATACTACAGATTTATAGCTATAGTGAATACAGAATTAATAAGGAAATATAATATATATATATACATATATTAAAAGAACTCAAAATACTGTAGTAAACAGGCCCACTTTTATAAATGAAGGCTATAGATGGTCTTAACTTAAATTACCACAACACTGTATGCATTCATTTTAGGCACAGAGAATGTAAAGTGCACTTTAAAATGTATCTATAAAACTAGCTCTTTTTCAGCTATATCAAAGACATTATCCATCTTCAGTATACTTCCTGTACGATACCTTTCTTATCTTAAATTAGACATAAAACTAAACTATTTGAAATATGACTAAATTATTTGGAATACTGTCATGTTTCTACTACAGCTGGCAACTGAGTACCATGCAACCACTTGCTCACTCCCCCCGACCCAAGCAGGAGGAGAATCAGCAAAAAAGTAAAACTTGTTGGTTGGGATAAGAACAATTTAATAATTGAAATAAAATATAATAATAATAGTAGTAGTAGTAGTAGTAGTAGTAGTAATGAAAAGGAGAAAGAGGGGAGAGAAAACCCAAAGGGGAAAACCCCAAGTGTTGCACAACACAGTTGCTCACCACCTGCTGACCGATGCCCAGCCAGTACCCAAGCAGGGATCAGCAGGCCCCAGCCAACCCCCCCACCCCCACCCCCACCCTCAGTTTATATACTGAGCATGATGTTCCATGGTATAGAATATCCCTTTGGCTAGTTCGGGCCAGCTGTCCTGGCTCTACACCCTCCTGGCTTCATGCACACCTGCTTACTGGCAGAGCATGGCAAACGGAGAAGTCCTTGATTTAGAGTAAGCACTACTTGGCAACAACTAAACCATCAGTATGTTATCAACGTTATTCTCATACTAATCCAAAACACAGTTTTGTACCATCTACTAAGAAGAAAATTTATTCCATCCCAGCCAAAACCAGGACAAATACTTTTTCTAATGGCAATTTCCAGGTTGATGTATGCTAGAAAATTAGTGTAAACATTCACTTGTGATCTTCTTCCCAAAGTTTCTCATTCATTCTCATCCCTTTTGCAGACCACAGCCAAAAATATCCAGTGTAGCTGTGGTCTATAAAGCTATTTGTTTAAAAAGCTGCCACTGTCAACATCAGAAAAGTTAAATTGCATCACAGGATCACCTATGTCCTGTCCTTACGAGACACAAAGTGCACAGGAGACACATATACCAATCCAGCACCATAGAGTTTTTTCTTTTGTCCAGTAGGTATTTTCCTACGTTGCTTTTCTAATGCCTTTTCTCTCTTTCACTCAACCTTTCTCCCACTCATTGCAGGATTAATGAAGGATTAGTTTGCCTCTTCTTCTTGGCAGCAATTATTTATTTAGCCCAAGAAATATTTAAGCAAGGATAGGAGAAGAAAACCATTTCATTTCAGTGCTGCTTGTTGTGAAAACTGTGGAAAACTATGATCGAAAACAGTGGCAGCACAATACCACTGAAGTGTCTATGTTATTAATATGTAGACAGATGATTAGGACGTCAAGTATTGTGTTTAATTGTGGCAGAATTATTTCAATTAGTGTTTGATTTATATTTTAAACAATAACTTTATATATAAACGTATTTTAACAGTTTTTTTTTTTTTTTAAAGTTTAGATTTCATTACACGAACTAAATAGAGCTCCAGAGGGAGATATTAACTGAAAATTGCAAGATGCCTTTAAAGGACAGAACTTAAACTCTTGAATTTCAGACATAAACTTGATCAGTCCTTAATCTGCTTCCAGAAGTTGGTCACATACTCTGTCACCAGAAGTGATCATCCAGTTAGGAGACAGGTAATTTGAATTTCTACAGAATGTTAAACACAGTAACGTCTTTTATTTGAAAAAGTGAAGCTTATGATTTTTAGTTCATAGTAAGTACTAAGAGTACTGCAGATATATATTGCAGGTAACTATTGAACTGCTCAGACTAAATCACTTACCGTATAGAAATAAATATATGTTTTGTATAGCTATTCTCCTTAATCATTCTTGTACAATGCCTAGTCTAAATGGTATGGAAAAGACAGTCTCTCCTGATGTTTAGAATTTGATAGATTATATACTTGTATATAAATACAGGCCCAAATATTTCTGTAGTAAAATGACCTTAAATTTCAATAGAATGTGTGTCTATGTCACCAATGAAATTATTGAAATTACTGAAATAAACCTATTTTTCACTTGTCCTAATAATACTACGGATTACTACTTACAGCATGAGTAGTTTAGCTGAGAGAAGGAAAAAAACCAAACAATAGTCACTACATGTGACAGCAGAGAGTGTTGGATACCTTGATAAAATATGGTAATGGGACATATGAAATGAGAATTTATATTGTGGGCTCTGCACCTATGTTCATCTAGAAAAAGTTTTCTCATGATAAAGGCCTTCAGTGCTCCACACAGAGTAATTTCAGACAGCTCAATAAAATCTAAAGTGAGCCATGACATAAACATGCTCATAGACTACTGAAATGAAAGCATGGACAAAAAAACCTCAAACCAAAACAACTTCTATAAAACAGGCATTAAGTAAAGCTAATTTAATTAAATATTATCAATATATCAATATCTGATTTTTAACTTCATTTGAATTAAACTATGTGAATCTAGTTTTTTCTCTGCAACAGATATTTTCATCACTCTGGAACAGTGGCATAAACTGTTGCAGAAAAATAGTAACAGGAAGATTTAGTTTTAGACTGTAGCAAAGGGGATTGAGAACTTTTTTCTGAAAAAACTGTGACTGCCAAGGTTTAATGATTTAGATACTGCAGAGATAATTTAGAAATAAATATCCCTTGACCTCTCTAATGTTATAATTTTTAGTTAAATGATTTTTTAAATTAAAAAAGAAAAAACATGTCATTTAAATATGCAAAAAAAAAATAATGCATACTACTCTAGGATTAAACCTTAATGGCTCATTTCTTTTTTTTAAATTATCTGAAGCTTCCATGAATTTCAGTGGGACATAGTGGTTAAATCATTTTAAAATGTGGTGGTAAAGTATTCCACTCTAAAAAGTTGTTCAGATTTCACAGCTGAAGTTACTACCAACTGATTTCAAATGAATAGCTTTCGCAGAAATTAAGGAGGAAGCTAACCTTTTCTTACACAGGGACTGGAAATTGGCCTGACTGAAAAATTGAATTTTCTGCCCACTGTTTATTTTGCCACATATGAATAAAGACACTGGGTGGGAGAAGAAACTTGTAAGACAACATAAACTCTAAAAACTTTTTCCTGCTCAGTGTCATTTTAGGTTTTGTGCAGTTATATTTATGTATTTGTGTACCATGTTTAATCTGTTATTGCGATAAATCCACCTTTTTCCTTATAGAATGTCACACATTACTCTCTGATAATTTTCACATAAAGCTTTGAACACTATGTCAAAATGAACGTCTCATAATTGGCACTGAACAGAACATGCAGCGTTTGAGGTATTAAAAGTATGTCATACCTTATTATCAAAAGTGGTGAGAGAAAATTTCCTTTTATAAATATACACCTATATATATTTTTCAATTAGTTCCTGGATATTTACTGCTATGTACTTGTGAGACAATCAGAATTTTATGAGAATCTACCAAGGTAGAGAGAATCAATTCATATACGGTTATGGTTCCTATATCATTCCGACAGGTTTTCCCAACAAATATCGGGGAAAAGTAAAATGCAGGACAGCATGATCATTCTAATTTCACACTTTGATATCAGAAATATATTAGCTCCAACAAAGGTAAGAAATGCAAATCTGTCATTGAGCCACATAATTAAAGTTCTTCTTCAATGCAGTCTTGCTATGTTTATTCAATGAATCATAATGAATTGAAAGATACAGAGTACAACTAAATTCTCATGGAGGTATAAAAACAACTTTCAATTGTTAAATAATTCTGTTATTGAATACATCGTCAATTAAAAAAATGCAGCAGTTTTCTATTTTTTTGATTTAAAAATAAATTCCTTTGTGTATTTTTATTATATAGTTTTATTCAGTTGGTGTGAAACATAGAAAATCTCTTCGAAAGTTCTTTTTGCTGGTATATGCATGTGCTCAAGTGAATAGTTTGTATTTTAATGTTTCTTTTGTATTTGCACAAATATTTGTCTTGCACAAATAATTAATCCTCACAACATCCCTGTGAGGTAGGTACTTAGGCTGTATTAAAAAAAGAAAAAAAAGAACTAAAGAAAAAATCACTTTGTTTCACTGATTCAGCAAAGCCAAAACAGTACTAAGGCAGTTGTACTTTTCACTCTGATTTGTGCCATGAAAATATACTACCTCTCACCAGTTTCAGTACTTTCTGTAAAAAATTCTGAAATATTTCACATGTATATCACCTTGGTCATTGCCAACAGAGGAAGACATTTTTCATGAGAAATGAGGATGATACAGTAATTATCCTGTACATATATAAATTTCATTGAATAATGACCTCTTTCCCTGGATAAATACTAACAAGTACCCCACTTGCATGAAATACTGGAGAATATTTAAAAACTTAACCATTACAAGGATACAAATATATTACATAAATAATGTATTTATGTATTTTAAAAATAAAAATACATGTAATGGTTACATGGCTCTATAAAGCTGATGACTGTATTCCTTAGTCCATTTCAAAAGCATGTGCTGATGTATCCACTTTATATATTTTAAAGAAAAATATACATATATATAGTTTTATTGATTTGTTAGTAAAATTTTATAATGGAAATACTCATCGTCTGTCATGGTAGGTGGTAGGTGATATAAAAAGCACATTGACAGCAAAATGGTTTTAAACAAATTACATGCACATTCTCATTTCTTACTTGCTTATCAAAGGAACAAATATATCCACTATTAAAAAAAAAAAAAAAAAGACTCATTTACAAGACAAAGTGAAGCTTGCTGCAGCTCCGTTCCAATATAAATGATTTGCAACTGATTACATCCATCGAGTTTAATATAAACCATAGTAATCTGAAGAGAATAATCAGATGGAACAAGATTTAATAACATACAAACCAAAGTTAACGTTTCTCTGATTGTTTCCATTAACTGCATAGCTATCCCAGTTACTATTTTTTATGTATACATTATGTAATTTAATAGTAGAAAAAATAAAAATACACAATACACTCAGTACATTAAATAAGGACTGTATTGACCAAAAGGTTATACATTATTGCCGATTAATGGAACTTTTTTTTTTTCTGTTTTAAAGCAGTCGACCACGTATCAATTAGAAATAACACTTCATGTGTTTTAAGTTTTTATTATCCTGTCAGTACATCCCCTCTGCAATCTAGTTGCACTTAGAAATAAATAAATAAAAATATATTTTGTTTAAACAATCCTTTACCACTGGCATTTTTAAGATTACAGAAAAGCACACAATGCAACAGCTTCCTTGAGAGCAAATCTTATCTTTCTTTTCATAAAATCAATTGCCCAGAAGACAATAAGCAGAGTAGTAGGAATAGTAAGAAAAAAATGCCATGTAAGCGCAAAAGTATTCTCTGCTAATCTCCTAAATGGGTAACACCCAATATGTATTTTGATCATAAACCTTGCATAGTGACAGTTTATTACCCTTTTATTTATCTAGTTATTGCAGCATGTATAAGCCAGTAAGAACAATTATATTTTATATACTAAACAACTCAAAATCAGAACACACAAAGTTGGTTCACAAAATTATGTTTTCATCCTGTCAAATTTAAAAGTACGCTTTCTTGCAAAAACTCCTTTGACAATTTGAAGCAATCATTTGAAGAATAGGCCATGTATATATAGTGTCATATGAATTTTTTTAGTCTCTTCCTAAAGAGGGTATAACATGTTATGGACAAATAAAAACCCAATTAAAATTAGCATGGGATGGGTAGTTTGGAAAAGACAGTTTTTGTGTTTTACATGTTCACTGAACAAAAGGATGCATGGCAAACTGATGTTTTTAAACTGGAAAATGTTATGGAAAAATAATGAGGCAACAGAAATAAATATGAAATCTTCATAGCTGAGTTTTTTGCTATTGGCTGATTTAACTTAAGGTCATTTGTAATACCAAAGTAAAGAACTATAGTAATATAATATAAAGATTTCCCCACTTGCAGACAATAAGAGTTTTTCTTATTGATATCTGTAGAGTTGACACTGACCCTGAAGCTCTCATTGTTAGTAGGATGCTGTTAGTAGTAGCAGTTGCAAACATATGGGTTTGCCAGTAACAACTCACAATTTGTGCATAGCTGAGTCTTCGAAACTGAGCAAATTTGCTCTCAAAATCTCGCCAGCGCTTGCTGAGCTGTATCAGGGTTGGCTCCACTGCTTTTGCAGCCCCATCCTTAGACAAGCGTTCAGCCTGCCTGTGCACCGCATTCAGATCTTCCTTCTTCTTCTCCAATTCTCCATCAATCTCCTAGTGAGCAAAACCAATACAGGGCCCAGGACAGTTAGCTAACTAGATCAATCAACTTAAAATTAGCAAAATACTTCTGACAGAAATTTCATTTCCATTTTATTGTTACAATTAACTCTTACAACTATTTTGTGTCTTATTTTACATTTAAACAAAACAAAAATAACCAAAATTGAAGAACCTTGGAAATTGGCTGTGGAGGTCCTAACAGCTAGTACACACTGAAAATTAGTTAGCAGAAGCCAACAGTTTCCACTTTCCGCTTCTTGCTAGTACACTGTGATGGGCAATTGGAGAAATTATTTTCTCAATAAGGGTCAGCATATTCAGGAAAAATAGTGTTCGGACAGCTTACAAATATATTATTTGACTCTGAGATATTACTTAACTCCTATTTTATTGTGGGAAACGCAAGAGAGAATGAAGCAAAGAAAGACGATGCAAAATAAACTAGGAAAATCTTTGACAGTATGTAAATAAATCTATAGAGTTTGACAGTGACATATGAATATGTTCTGATGAAAATGAATGTGCTAACATGAGATAGAGGTCATCCATATATCGGTATGTCATTTGTTCATCTGGAACAAAGATACATAAAATAAATTACAATTTTTACTAGAAAACATTTGAATCTTCTTAATACATTGCACATTTTTCATATTATCGACATAGAATTTTATTTAGTGTGTGTCAAATATATGTTATATAACGTTCTGCATAACAAACAAATACAAGATATAGTACAACAAAGAAATGTCAGTTGGACATAGATAATTAGGGTTTGTTCTACTATAAACAAAAATAACTGAACAGATAATATTGTATATGTGTTGGAATATTTATTGCATTTGCTGTCTGTTAAATTCATAAACTATCACCCAAAATGATCTACCATTGCCACCCCAAAACAACATTACCTTTAGCTTCTGCTCATCTTTGTGGTCTGGTAGAGTGGCTAACTTTTTCTCAATGTCATCCAGCCATGTCATTAGGTCATCAGCCTGCCTCTTGTACTGATACCATTGATGAGAAATCTCTAGAGCCTTTTTTCTTCTTTGAGATCTCAAGTCCTGTTCACAGTGCAGACATCATTAGAATATGAATTAAAGACTTATGAAATATGAATTAACATGTGTGCACACTGAAGGGAAAAAAGTGCACAAGGCCACTGTGGTTTGTTTTTTTTTAATTAAATGATGATATTTAAATCAAGTATGTAAGTATCTTAACATGCATATTTTCTTCAGTTTAATGGATTATTTTTTCTCTTAAAGGAGGTTACCTATTTCAGGGTTGTTCACATGTTGAACAAACGACTGAGACAGTCACCAATATTCAGAGAAGTTAAGACTTACATAAATGCCAGTATTTTATATAAAACACTTCTGCTCAGAATACTTACTGGACAGATGGAAACACAGCCCACTTAGTATCTAGCCATAAGTGGGCTTCCTGTGTTTTGTGGTCTCCTGTGAAATTCTAGCCTGCATGCAAACTCTGTAGCTATTCAAAAGAAAATCATTTCAATGCAGATATGTATGCAAAGACAGGTTTTCTTTTTCTAGATTAGATACCATTTACATAACAAATTTCCCATGTTTATGGCTTACCTTTATAAAAGTATTAAAACTTCTCTTTAACAAGAAGGTAAAAGATGTTATTTCATTTCATATTAATCTTATTAATTAAATATACTCCATTCGCATTTGCTTTACTTGTTTAACTTTACTCACACAGAATTCAGAAAATATTTTCATTAGTATAACTTCTTATTAAGAATTAAATTGAAAAAATAATGGTACATTTTATACAAAAATATCAGATGAATTTGCCTCAACTGTTCCTGATTTTTATTAAAAAGCCTGAATGCCTTAACTGAGTCACCCAAAGGAAAAACAATCATGCTATTGCATAAAAACAGCCCATAAGGATCTGGATAATAGCATAGTTCTAAAAACACTTCCCTTGTTTCTCCTCCATAGAAGTTATTAATTACTTCCATTTAACTTGGAACAGTCAAAGACACACTTAATAGACTTCACATTTCTTATAAATGTGGATTAAAAAATGACATGTTCCAGCTATTATTTTACTGAATTCAAACAGATCTGCAAAACTGTAAAAATTAGAATGAAATCCATAGGAAAGGAAAGATGCTGCCTAAAAAAGAGTAATAATAAAATGCAACCATGCCATGTTCCCCAAGGCAAGAACAACTTAATGAAAATTTTCAAAAGAAAAATTCCGCTTGCCAATAAGATGAAAAAATCTTCTATGGCAGCCAGAGCCTATGGCTTGAGGTAGATGACCAAGGTGACTTTCCAACTGCAAGATTCTTTCTTTCCTCACTTTCATTTTTCCTTGGAAATGTGACATTCCTGATCACAACTATTAGCTTGTCCAAATAGGTCTCAATGTGGATGTTTCTAGGAACAGTATCATGCAGTTAAACCTCCAGAAGTGTGGTAACACAGAATTTTGGTATGTGACTTTGGTTTTCAGCCTCTTAGCTGCTAGGTCTATTGGTACTACTACCTACCCTATTCTGAAGAGGGTGGATCCATTTTTCTCACTAAAGAAGATAGCATGTAAATCTTTTACTAAAGGATAAAACAACTTATTGATTGACAAAAATATGTTATACAACTGAAAAATCTATGTTTGTGAGAACTGATTCTAACCAAGGTCTTGACTGCTGCTGGAGAAACATAATGTGTTATGTGTTATTTTAACACAATGTGTTAAAAACTGAATTGTTATCAAATAAATCATTGTTGTCCAACAGGCAATCACATGACTGTAACACTGAGGACAAAACACTACTTACTAAGGTAGAGATTTGCAATGTGTAAATATATGCTTATAGCCAACTAGTTTTAAATTACTCCTCTTTAAAAAGTAATGAAGAATCATTTAAACAGAAAAATTCTCTGAAATGAAGAAAAATAAAGGCTTTAGTAGTATGTGCTTATAACTGTAGCTCCTATACCTTGAGAGCATTATGTTTAGTTTGCAACAGCTGTTGTTTGATCTTTATTTCCTCCCGTTTTCTCTCATCTGTGATTCTCTTTTGAAGCGTGTCACCCCTTTGCAGCAATTCTTTCACTGTGCTCTCGTCATCTTCACTCTGATTAAAAAAAAATAACGAGTGTAATGGACATTTTAATCTATTTATTACTTAAGTACTAGGAGATGTAGACATCTAAAAATACACTTCCTCTGCTAAGGTAATTATCTAACAGATACTTGCAGCTCTATAGCGAAGGCCAAATAACTTTTACCTGCTTTCTACAATACATGTAGGTACTTGAGGGGTACAAGCAAAAATGAACTTGAAACCCTACAGATGTTTGATATTCGATTTTATGCAGCATCCCTTATCCAGGATAAGGGGATGAAAACATTAAAGGCAAAATATATTTTACTTTAAAACAAAAAGAATAGAAATACCTAAAATATTTCTAATCATTAAAACTAATAACTGAAATTGATGGTATGCTAGAAGTCCATGCAATTCCTGACTGCAATTTCATGTATCATCACAGAGCAAAACAATTATAGAAGTTGAATCTATGCCACAGCTTCTGGGAGGTCTCTCTTGAACAACCTTCTATGTAAGGAAAGGGAACAAAATATGCTCAAGTAGTGGAAACTGCCCCATTAAACTTCATTCACTTAGAATTTAGCACTGCAGTTTAGCATAATTAAGCACATACTGGCTTAAATTTCACCTGTCCTGCATAAAAAAAATAAAACAAAATAAAATAAAAGTCCCGTAAAGATTGATTTCAGCATTGATATGGAATAGCTATATGTAAATAATTCCTTCAAAGGAAAAGAATATTGACTCTTTACATTGCTTGTAAAAAACTACGTATTTGTTCTTGCGGAGGACTCACAAAGAGCTAGTCCTAAAGACGAATCCCTGTTATTGCCTAGCCAAGAAGAGTCATCCCTCTGAAAATCAGTCTGGAGACCACACACCTCAGTGGCAACTGTAGCAAAGCACATTAATATTTTACTCCGCCCTCCCACTTCCCCACCCCACAAACCAACATGCATAAAACTTTAGCAAGTTTTAATACTTGCAAAGAGTAAATGAGTAATAAAGCCTACCAGAGCCACAAAACCTACAAGATATGGCATAACCACATTGGTTAAGATCTAATTGGCTAGTGGCATTTCTTTCAGTGATCATTGCAGAGCATTTGTTTTTAGTGAATGCCTTCTTTTACTCCATTGCCTATTTAGAAATATCATTCTGAGTTTTCTTGGGTTTTATACTGCTACAGACATTTTAATATTCATTCCCTGTTCTGTAATATTGCTGGTACTAGTATAGAAATTGTACACAATATTCCCGTTTTGTTTAGCATTTTCACAGTAGTCAAGGTAATGCTTTTCTTATAAACTAACATGTAACTTGTCACTAAAACCTTTAATTAATGCTGACTTGGGGGTTTTGATTTTATAATATATTAGCACAGTAAAATTTTGTCCAACACATATCTAAAGATCCTAACACAGATATGGAAGCTTTTAATTTTCACTCAGATTTTCTTCTCCCTGCCTCCTTCACTCAGACTTCCGTTTCAACCAAATTACCATATCTTTATTGAAGTCCTCCTCTTTCAGATTCACCCCCTGCTGAATTTCAACCTCCAGTGGTTCAATCATTTTTTGTATATCGAAGTCAAATTGCTCCAATTCCTTCAAAGGAATGAAGGGCTAAAATGGGAAAAATACAAATATTATTTATTTAAACCCCACACTTCATAGTTTTATTAGAAAAAACAAGACATCTGTTCTACACACTACTGCTAAAACAATGGTAGGCTTTCCATTATGTGGAAAAATATCAACACCATATAACTAAAAGTACCCAAAGAGATAAGTAAAGATAGGTATTTAACAGTACTGTAAAATTTCCATATAAGAAAGCATGAAAATTCTATGGTGAGTGAAAAGTTAAAACCAAAAATTAATTATATTTTCACATTTGTGTGTAAATGCAGGTTCAGATAAACAGTGTAACATAAGGATTTATTGAAAAAATTGTGTTGACATAACTTGGCTAAAGCTGGTTTGTCATAAGTTACCCACACAGCAACAAGCAAACCATTCAGATGCAAACCCATTTACTACTACCAACTGAGAAAGAGAATCATGATAATTTGCTTCAGTGTTTTGAAATCATTGCTTTCTCATAAAGAATAGCAAAGATTCCAGGTGAATTATGGAAAAAAAAAAAAAAAAAAAAAAGACAGATTATTTATGTGTATGATATTCCCCTAAAAATAATTTGAAACGTTAAAAAGAATCATCAAAATGTCACTGAAAGAGCTTGTGTTTGTAAAAAGCCTAAACAAAAACGCAGGACCAAAAACCCTTCAACCAAACAAATCAGATCAATTCCACCAAAATTTATCACAGTATAATTATGGTGCTCTAGCTTAGCATTCTTTTAAACTCTACAACAAGTGACACTTATTAGCAGCAATACTGTGCTTTTTATCTACCTGATACCCAAGTGTCTGTGGATAACTTAATGCACAAAATGCAGTATATTTATTAAGTGCATTGTAAAGGATCAGTAGAAAAAGTTTTCTTCTTTCCATGCTTTAAATGCAAAAAAAGTGGCAAATTCTTGATGATTCTTGCACAAAATTTAGATTTAAAGGTAATTAGTGCTTTATGATGTTCTAGGAACTCTTGGACATATAATTGTCTACTTGCTAAAGACATAAGCACATTATATCCTAATTAGCTCCCTTCCACTCTTCCTTCCAGTACAATTTGTATTTACTGCAAAGCAAAAGTTTGTAATGAAGATGGTAAAAACCAAAGTTAATCAGTTAAAACAAGAGAGACTGGACATCAGCTGCAATCTGTTTTAAGCTATTACACAGATGATCTGGGACAATTAGGGTAAAAATGCCTTAATTATATCTGGTTGATTGTTTTAATGACAAAGATTTTGCAGAGTTATGAACATTAATGGAAATATAATAATATACAATATTTATAGAGAATAATACTGTGTTCACATATTTTCATCAAGAAGCTCAGGATTACACTCAGCAAGCACTTCAACTGAGGAAGAATTAATAGCAAACTACACAGTAATTTCTTCTTAAATGCTCTGAAGGATGTCTTCAAAAGTACTTAAATCTCACTAAAAGTCAAATCAACTAATAAAACAAAAATATAAAATTACTAATCTGTGAAAAATGCTAAGAAACCCCCCCAAAAATGGAAAATAGAAGGAAAAATAGTTAATGAAATTCCAATAATTGAATGAGTTTCAAAGACTACTTGAAAATTTTAGTACACTATGGTAATTTTATTAATTCAAGACACAATTATGTACTACTGTTTACTGATTTCACAGGTAAATTCTTATTTACTTCACTGTTATACCAATAATTGCTAGTATTTGAAAAAAAAATAGGCGATTTGAAAACAGATGAGGATGAGAACTGACTAAGAATGTATTATGAGGGCTTACTTGAATTATTTCTTGAAAATTTTACCTAAGTAAGAAAAAAAGAATCACCACAAAACACTTCAGAAGCATAATAGCAACACATAATAATAATAATTCTTCATCCCATGCAGATGAAAGCATGACTAAGGGAAGTGCAGTTACACACATTATGCAGGTGGACAAAATGGGACACCCAGCAGTGTAGTCCTTTACCCAAATGCGTATGGCAAGTAAGCAGAACTAAGAAATCACAGAATCTCCTGCCTCTCTATCTAATGCAATATCTATTACTATAGATATCCTTTGTGAATCATACCATAGCTGATGATTCCCCAAAGCCCTGGAAAAGGTACCCTAAATTCTAATTTACCACTGAAATTATGTGCTGTAGTAATGCTATGTACATAGTATATAAAGCCTAGTGAGCTGTTGCCGTTCCAGCTCATCTTGCCTATACAATCATAAATGGAACAATACTTGGGAGAGAAGGTTCACAGGTGAAAAAGGTTTGCAGGCTGTTTTGAAGATACTTCACCTTGACAAGCATCTTTTGCCCCTTCTTTGAGTAAGCCCGTAACATGCAATGCAGTTAACCCATGATAAACCATCTACGAGCAGTCCGATTTTCCCCTAAGACAAGCACAATTTTACACAACCCTATCAAAGGCTCCATCAGCTCTGTATGCTTAAAGCATCCTGGAAGTGCAAAGTAAAACTGAGAAGGAAATCCAGACTGCAGATAGCAGATGTTCAGAATAAAAGCATCACACAACACAGTTGTTTGGGCTTTATGCCAAGATGTTCTCCGTCTGCAGTTTGTACTTGTGTAAGAAGTGAGAAACACGCTGTGATGGCTGAAGTACTACTCATGGCCAATAAGGAGGAAAAAAATTCATAATTATTAGGACACAGGACACATTCTTTTCTGTTCCAGAAGTTAAACCTAAATAAACTCAAATATACACAAAAAATTAGCTGGTTACAGGGTACTGAGCCCTGCATAAACCCCAAACAACTCATAAAAGCCATGTGTGTCTGCTTATGCTTTTTGCAAAGCTTATTTCCTGCTGTGCCACTGATCCTCTGTGCATTCATCTCCAGTGCTATTACAGTAGCCAGCAAACCCAGTTAAGATCAGGATCCATGCATTCTCATTATCCTGTATACCAACCTGCATAGTTGTCTGCTTTAATGTGCTGAATAGCTCTCTGCAATAAAGGCAGCAAACACAATGGAGAAAGTAGACGGCTTATGTCCTTCTTCATTTCAATTCAGAAGTCACAAATTGGCTAAAAATTACCTAACCCATACTGAATCCAGATTCAGTAGTCAAACTAGTTGTACAGATAAGTAGCTGAAGTACAGTTGATATAATCTGTATATATCTATCTGTCTCAAACCTTGGTGAGTCATAGCCTCACAGGAAACGACTGAATGCATTTAATAAAAATTCAGCCCTCAAAAGCCAATCTATCTAAAAAAAAAGGCTATTCATATCTTGAAAAGATTAAGAATCTTACTAATTTCCAGATGTTGTTCATTCTTTAAAAGTTAATGAACTAATCATCGTTACATTCATATAAAGTGAATACTTTGATTTGTGAAACAGTGAAAAAAGACCTTTAAGCTCAAAATCACAAACCTTCACACTTAAAAATATATATATATATATTCTTAGGATCTACATTTTTTTTCCTTTAAAAGTTTAGTTTTTGAATAAACTGTAGCTTGCTATGTACTTGTAATTGTGTACCTTAAATAAATACCATTTTGTATGCATCCCCATATGGAAGCAAGTCCTCCTACCTTAACACGTTTAATTCTTTGTGATATAGTTGCAAATCGCTGGTTGAGCTCTGACAGTTTGGGCTCTATTACTTTCCTGCAGTGATCTCCATGGTTTGTCATCAAGTCTACCGCCTGGTCACGCACAGAGTCCACCTTTGGATGCATATCATTCAGCTCAGCCTTTAAGCGCTACAGTCCGTGAGCAAGAGACAGGGCTTGAAGTTAGTAATAAATGCAAAGAGAGAGAAAGAGAGAGAGAGAGAGAAAGTGTGCAAAGGAATAGGGAGCAAAACCACAAAGCAAATTCAGATACTTATGCATGAGTGTGTAAATCCAGTAGAAATACATAGATAACATTCCCACTCATATACCTCAAATTTATAGCAGGAATGTATCTACATGTCTGTTTTAATATCTACTAAAGGAAATTAATGGAGAGTATTATTTCTAGGCAGGTTCTTATCTGCAATAATGCAATTCTCAGCATATTTCAAAATACGCCAAATTATTTTATTTCCTAAACATATATTCCTAAACATGTATTATGGAACTGGATGTTTAGCTGTTGTTTTCATTACTGTTCATGCCCATAGTTGAGGCAGGGGAAAATCACCAAATTAAAACCAGTGGGAATTTTTTCGAGAAATCTATCACAAACTTAAAAAAAATTAAAATAAATAAATGCTAATACATTCTTCCTTTGCAATAGTAATCTTAACATTAGATCCCTGTATGGGCAGAGGCCGAAAAAGATAGCCAGGCATTCAGGGATCATAAACACCATTGGGCATTAAGAATTACATTCTACTGTCTGTATGAAATGCCTTTTTGCGATACAAATATATACACCTGTTTTGATGGCAAAGATAACAGTACTTTGTACCTCATGGTGGCAAAATTGTTCATTTGACTACAAAAGTCAATAATGTCCCATAATCCTGCTGAGATCAATGGGGCATTGCTTTATGTTCTGTTTTGGAATTTGTAAAGTTTTGCTTTAGTAAATGGTGTTATGTATGTGTCAGATTCTGATTTTGATTTGCAAACTGTTCCTCAGATAGTACGTACTGACCATGGAGTTCAATACGAAGTAAAACTTCACACTGATTTCGTAAGAAAAGATATCTATACAGATAACAACTTGAAGTTGTTTAATCTTAACAAATAAGGTGTTTTAAATGAGATACTTTAAAATTCACATCTATCTTGCATGTTAATTTCTCATCAGTTGGTCAAATGATGCAACAGGCCAAATAAAACTTTCTGATCAATGCACTAAACCATTACTATACAGCTAGTTCACCATATAATATTCTTTTCTGTCGTGTTGGTTTGGTATCAATGCAGTGTTTATAGAATTAGAACAATCACATGACAGAGATATCAAATGCAGATACCACAGATATCAGAAAAGTATCACAGAAAAACAGATAAGAAACTAAAAATGAAGAACACAGAAAAAACAGATTTTGTTCTACCAGATGTGTTTAATGAGTATTTTCCAGCAAACAAAGATTTAATGAGCTGCTGTTCTATTCACCAGCAAGTCTCCAAGGCTTATAATAACATATCGGGGTTTATTTCTGCAGGGTTTTAACTTTTGCAATGCAGTGCAAATTTACTACGTAATCTACAAGCTGCCAGAGGGCAGCTTCATCACAGAAAAAGGAATGTTAATCAATTTGTGATACCCTTCAAAATATGCTAGTTATGACATTTGTCCTTTTCAGTCTAAAAATGAATGTTTTTCAGAAAATTGCATTTTTTTACCTTAAGAATTTCCTCTTTTTGCTGGGGCTTTTGTTTATCAGATTCATCCAACAGTATTTCAGCACGATACATCCAAGTTGTAACATTAGCTACATTCTGATCAAAAGCCTCCATGTGCTTTTGATATTCCTGTATGTGGAAAAGGTAAATACTGCATACAAAAAAAGTAATCAGAACTGAAACAACAACTGTAATTATGCCAACTGTGGCAAACATGCACACATGAATTTAAACTTTTTTATACACAGTAACTGCTTGTTTTGTGAAGAACAGAATCTGCTGTTTGTTTGCTTTCACTTTATATTTTAAGTGTCTTTAAAAAGACATTCTAGGACAGAAAGAAGCTTCAAAAGTGACAGGCAGCAGGGTGGTAAAGTCACATCACGACACAGGTGTCTTGCACCTCAGCTAGGCTGCTGAGAAGGACAGGAAGCTGGTAGCGAGACCTACTGGAGGTGGAAAGAAGAGCTTCTCAAGAGCCAGGTACCAACCTTATTTTGGAAAGCCACTGAATTGACTGAAACATAGATGGTAACAAGGATGCACTTGCAAAGTCACAATCAAGAATGGGAGCTTTGTATCAAAAACTCTTGTTTACATTTCATTTGACTTCTCTGCTTTGAGACTCTGCTTTTTAAAAAGCTATTCTAGGTGATATTCTGATATTTTTTTTCTCCTTTCCTTACTTTACAAGCATTTAGTCTTTTTTGGTGAGCTCAGTAAAATGAGGCTTATGCATATCCACACAATATGTATGTGTACCACACAAAATCAAAGATTTTACTAGTCCTTTTGGCCAACACATACATATACTTTTATTTTACACTGTTCTAAAAGCAGCAAAAGACCAACTCCTTCTCTTAGACTCTCTTATCATGGGGTTTAGTAAAAATTAAAGAATCCAAAGCAGAGAAAGACAGAAAGTAGAGGAATACACAATGATACCAGTCTATAAACTTCATTGTATGTTTCTTATAATCATTTCCACAGTGAAGCTGAGCACCTACATCATACTGAATGAAATGCTTGTTTTCCAGATAAGATAGACACAGCCAGATGCTGTAATTTGTATACTGCATACAGCTGAAGAAGTCCTGTAGCAATGCTGTACATCCACTGCAGCAGCATTTGTAATGTAGCCACACAGACTCTAGCAGAGCTCTAACACATCAAGGTCTGAAAAGTCATGGTAGAATCTAAGATACCTTTGAGAACTACTTCAGTTTCTTGGGGTTGAAACTGTAGTCCTGTGCTCTCATCAACAGAAACGGCATACAAGATTCCCCAAAGCATTCTGGCAGCCCAATAGTTAAGACCCTTGTGTGTTTAAGGGTTCAGGCTGTCATCTTTTCATGACAGAATGTATTGTAAAGGGAGAATATAGTTACGGAACTATCAGCAATTTGAAGGAGCTGTGGCTGAGGCTCCTGAATCTGCATTAAATGTGTATTTGGGAGTTTACTTTTGACTAGGTTTAATCTGTTCCCCTTAAGTAACTATCCCCACCAGAAAATGCACTATAAAACTATCCAAAGGAAGATCATGTAGTACGGAAAGACCAAATCATAATCGTTGAGCACATCAGGTGTGCACCCTGAGCAGAGCTGCTGCTTTAGTTGCCACTGAAATTAATCCAGTTTGCATACACCAAAGCCATCCTGTGGACCAAACCAACATGCAGGTGAGGACTTTACTTCCCAATTGTCCTATTCCAAAGAGAAATGTTAATGTAGCCCAAAGCAGCTGAGGTTGCTAGTATCAATACCAATACTTACTCCAATAATTTGACTACCTATTTCACTTGGTTTATATTAAAGTAGTTGAGGTCCTTGTGGAGAACCTGCACTTCTTTCATTAGCAAACAAACCCAAACAAAAAAGTCCAGGAACTATTGAGGCAGGCAGGAATGGGAAGCATGAACAGTCAAGACTCCACAGAGCCATCACTCTGTAAGCAGTCAGATTCTTAGAATATACACAATGTACCAAACAACAGTCACTCTGATCGTCTGTGTGCCTATGTACTCAATCAGTGTAATCCAAAGCACCAGAAAAAGCACTCCTATAAGGCTGAGCACCTATGACTGGGCACCAACTTTTCCTCTGGTGAACAAATGCATTTTCCTTACCAGTAACAAATTGAACCACTCCTCAGCACGTGAAGTTACTGCTATCCAGTTACTGTTCAGGAGGCTGAGTTTATCCTCCACTAGACTTTCCTTTCCTTTCAGCACTGTTTTCAAATTATCTCCTAAATCACTGATGCTCTTAAGATGGACCTGGCGTTTCTCAATCTCCTTCCGCGTTGCCTACATGAACAGAATAAAAAATAAAAGCTCAGGATTTAAAAATTCTCCACAATAAGATTGTGAAATATTAAAAGAGCCAGTATATTCATGCTAGAATACACGCTCCATTTCCAATAGGGAGGGAAAGCATTCTGTGAAGAACAGTAAGTGGAAAGCAGGTTATTCTTCTTTAGCTCTGATACATTTGTAAATGTTCTTCATATACTCAGAGTCTTTTTTGGTGATAGTTTCATTTTTAAAAGAGTGAATTATCTCTCATTCCAGTGTTCAAAACAAAGTTTTAATATTATTAAACAAGAATCCACATTTTACAATATTTATATTGAGATTTTTAAAGTTCTTTGCATATAATAAAATAGCATAGTTATCAAATAACACATAAAACTTACATAATAAATGGGACAATAAAGCAACACAATGACATCCTGACTTAGAGAACTCCATTGAAAATAATCTGGTGAAACCTTTAAATATTCCTTCAATATTTTTAAATGCAATCTTTTTCAGCAGAAACCATGCTTTTCTCTCCTGTTAGATTTCTTTTTTTCTAAATGCAAAAATGCATCCTTTCATTACATTCACTTGGGATTTCACTTTGCGAACTGCAATACTAAAATAGGCTGTTGTCCACAGCACCTCTAAGTTTGAATCACTAAAATACATATCCAGTGTCATAAGATCAGATTTGCAGCATCTTCTGCCACTATTGTCTTGCTTTATGAAAACAGATCTAAATGACCTTATAGGTCACATATTTTACTCATTATTCTTGTCTTAATATTCATTGTAACATGCAAAAAGTCTAACAAAAAGAGCAAATCCCAACATATTTAGACAACATGTAAAAAAGCAGGAATTTAATACTAAATAATAAGATGACACAATGCAGAATATAACAATCTTGTTGAAATGCAAGGAGAGGTCCTTACACCTGATACCACATATAACCAGTTTTATGAGAGAAATTTATCTGAGCTCTACGGCACCTGCTAGCAATGATCTAGGCATATATGATCTCTGCTTATAATATAAATCTCCAAATAGAAATGAAGTCGTCCAAATTGAATGCCAACAAAAGTTAGGAGAAAAGTAAGAATCACTAGTCTCCAGAGACCCTGATTTCTCACAGATAACATGAACACACTTAAAAGAAGAACCACTTATAATCAAACTGTAATCACAATTCTTCCATCTCAGGATCAATGCTGTTACTACAGTAGAACTACACCTTTATCACCTCCATGCTATCACACTTCTCATGGTCACACATCAGTATGATTTAGTTGATAATATGTTGTTTGGAAAGTAGAATTTTCAGTTTGCAATAAAGACAATACAGAAATTATTCATTTTGGCTTAACAGAACCTCCAAATTATTTTGCATATCTTATGCTTAAAGCAGTAGCTTTCTTCCTATGCTTAACAGAATTAATGATCTGATTTTGTAATGTTATTTCACAGAAAAGGTTTTACACTTTCATTTCATGTAAGTGAGAATTTTTCCACATTCTAGCAGTTTTCTCCAATATAAAGAATTTGTAATACAACCAAGACATGATTAATGCAAAATATTAACTATAAACTACAGAACTACAACAGGTTATTGTCAGATCAAAGGAAAAATATGTCCCCTTCCAGTATCATTTTATCTGTTTCACAGGAGGTACAAAATGTCATCAAAAAATAGAATAAGGCAAAGAATATAATTTACCTCCAACACACGATGGAAAATTTTGATCAGCTATATTACCTTTTCTAAAAAAATTTTGCTTCTATTTGCAAAAGATTCTCTGAAGCATATTATTTATGGTTTGTGGTTTCCTATGCATTTTACATGCATGAAAATTCAGACCAGTCTTGTGCTATATATAATAATATTAATCCCAACTAGAAATGTAAATAGATGGATCAGATAAATGTCTGTTGAATAAAACCGCTACCCAAAAGCCAGATGTATAATTCCCAATGTGTAACAAAAAGTGTAAGTGCTTTGCCCAGGAGTTGTTCCTTTCAAAGTAAATAAACAATGTAAACAAAAGAACTATGTGCACCTCTGGGCAATATGAATATTACCACTCCTGTGTGTTAGCAAGTAAGGGACATAACCAATGAGATCAGTAAAAATCATACTTCCCTCACCTTCTTAAAAAATACAACCAAACAAAAAACCCCACAACATCACAACATTGAGCCCCTCAACACTACATCAAAGTGAAAAAGTCACCTTCATCAATATTTCAAATCTCAATTATTCAAAGTTCTTATTTATAAAATCCTTGACCCACTGAATACAGCTGAAATACCTGCAAGGTCTGTAAAGACAGCAGGATTCCATGCTTCATTATCAGCTAGGACCTCCTCTGTATGAGACAATGTGTACTGGGTAAACTAACAATGTTTTTTTCAGTTCTTTAAAAACTTTGATAACATATTTGTTTGTTGGTTTTTGTTTGTTTGTTTGTTTTAATATTTATATTTCTTCATTATATTCTTCAGAATTCCCTTCCCCTTTTCAGTATTACTAGACAGTGACAGTTTACATATACTTAATCCATTGCAATATGACAGATAGCATTGGTAAATTTTCTGTAACAAAAAGACAAAAGGACTGCTATTAATTTAGCAGTGCTATACGAAACATAAAAAATGTGTCATGATCTCAAGATAAAACTGAGATTATTTCATTAAAACTCATGGAGTGGCTTTCAAAATTCACTAATTTTTGAACAGCAAGTTCCAATAATCAGCGAATTGCCATTCATTTATCACCCTTCCTTGTATGTTCTTGGGAAATAGAAGAGCATATTTCAAAATTAAGGGGAAAAACCCCAATCTTGCTGGATTAAAACACCCTTCTGGTTCCCCTAAGATCAGATTGCATTTCAGCTGTGCAGTTTATTTGAAAATATGTAAGAAAGATGTAGAACTTCAATTTTAACTACAGAATTAGAAGTGTTAAGTCTCTAATTTAAAAATGACATTTAAAACATCTGACACCTTAAAAAAACCAAAAAGCCCCAAAATCTCAAATACCACCGCAATGGGTATAATATGAAACATTAACAAATAAAGTGGTGAAATTCTTCCCAGAAGGACTAGGAAATTTATACATTTTGAAATTGTGTGTTTATCAGTGTTCTGGTTTCAGCTGGGATGGAATTAATTAACTTAGGAGCTAGTATGGTGCTCTGTTTGGCTTTGATGTGAGACTTTTCAGTTCCTTGGACCTTGCTAGCGAAAAGGCTGGAGAGGCACAAGGAAATGGGAAGAGACACAGTCAGGGCAGCTGACCCGAATTACCCAAAGAGGCATTCCATACCGTGGGACACTGTGCCTCGTACATGTACCTGGGGGTCTGGCCAGGCCCTGGCGGGCGGTGAGCAGTTGCGTTGTGCACCACATGTTCCTTTCTTTCTTTCCCTTTGGATTTTATTCTTTCCCTTCCCCTTTTCATTATATCTGCTATTGTCATAACTGTTATTATTGTTCTTTCATTTTTATTCTGTTTCAACTATTAAAGTGTTCTTATCTGAACCCTTGAGTTTTACATTCCTTTTCAACTCTCTACATCCCATCCCTCTGGGTGAGCGGGGAGTAAGCAAGCGGCTGTGTGGTGCTGAGTTACCAGCTGGGGTTAAACTACAACAATCAGGATGAAACTATGTAACATAAATAAAATATATACATGTTAGAAGTTGGGAAGAAGCTAATTTTCTGATGCAATCTCACATGGCATTTTGGGGGAATGGAACTATGTAAATAAAAGATTTAACTAAGCATCACATCACCCAGAATTCATTTGCAGCTCTGAATATTTGTTAGCAATGTTCAACAGTGTTTGAAAACAGATTACATTCACTCTGCTATTTGTCATTATAGTGGTTATTACATTCAGGTTTTTACTCTTTCCCTTAGGACTAGTATATTTATCTATAAAACAAAAGTTTATTCAAGTGTGTGTTACCTGCTGGGAGACAAAGGTTCCATAAATACTTACAGCAAAGATTGCTTCATTAAAATGTGTATACAAATTATACATATTATTTTAAGAGGTGAGAGAGGGAGAGAGATATGGCCATCTTTTCTTTACATTTCTTCAGGTAGGATCACATCTACTAGCAGACAAGAGAGTTAAAGATGAAAGCAATCTCTCCATTCAAACTTCTGTTAGACAGAATTCTGAAATATGTCTTTAGAGGAAACTTGTACTTTAATTTTTTGAAGGACCAGTTATAGTTATTTGATACAGGATACCACAACAGAAATTCTTTGACCCCAAAAAATAACTTGTATTTCACTGAATGAAATCTTTCCTTCACTTTTAAAGGAACCATTATTCTTTTCTCACTTGTGTTTCTCAGAAAAATGCTGGTAGCGTGCCTTAATCAAAAGTGGGAGTTTGCATCACCACTGAACTCCCAGGACCTGAACATTTCCAAGAGAAATGACATCTAGGATCCTGGCACCCAGGAAATGAAAGCAATCAGCCAGATCCTTCTTTGTCAAAACTGCAAGCAGAGCTTGCCTCAGGTGACCAGTTTCTAATCCCCATACTGGTAACACCAGAAGGAGGAGAGGGAGAGAGAGATAAGACCAGCTGAGCTTCCCTTATACCAGTCCCTCCAAAACCTCAGGAAAGAAGCTGTAGTGTAAAATGAGTTTTATTTAAGAAAAACAACTTCAGATGGTTTGAAACCTGGGCAGAAGCCAGATTGCTCTGCAGTGTACAAAGGCATGGGGACAAGCTTTACTGAGAGGTTTGTAGTTGCCTACAACAGTATTTTGCATATGCATCCACAGGATGACAGGTTGAATCATGTTAGTGTAAGTAAATGCAGTTCCCTGACCAGATGTGTATACTTCGAGTGGGGTTTGCAGCGTGCTCTCCGACCCTGCTGTACCATGGCATACTCTTTCCCTTTCAGTTTACCAGAAAATCTTAGGGGGGAGGGTTGGGGGGGTTGGTATTTGGTTTTGGTTGGTTTTTTCCCTCCCCTTCATGTTTTATAAGGGAGTGAAAATCATAACCTCCTTCACATTAGCAAATACTAGCTAGGAATTATTTATCTTTGAAAACAGAAGCTACGTAGGAACGGCTTTTTTCAGAGGATGTGGAGCAGAGGGTTTCTGAGCTATACTTTACAATGATAAGACTACCACGTATCAAGTCGAGCTGCTTATGTTTTTTAAAAAAAACCAAAATTGTGACTCAATGCAGAGGATAGTATTTTAATTGTGCTGGTCATTAGCATATGTAGATTAAAAGAATTCATAGCCAACAAATGACTGAAGAAAAATGCTATGTGCCTGTACGCTGCCTGTGCGCTGTGGATTACTTAGAAGTAATCTTTGCAATTTGAACTTCTATAAAAAAAATGAGTTAGGTGGCTCAGCTCTCACGGGTGGGATTACAGAATTAATCAGAAGCTGACATTATGGCCTTCTCAGTGGCTGATTGTACATATTTATTTGTTAATTCACAGCACATCTTTTAGTTTTATTGTGTTCTGGCCACTGACTATGAATCAGTTGACACAATTTTCAGATCATTTTCTTTTACTGATTTTACTGACAGGAAATATGTTGCTAAATGTGTTAGCTAATGTAATTCTAAGTACTTCAAGTCAACTTTATACTCACTCGTATTATACACTGTGCTAAAATATAACATTAAAGCACTGGCAGACTCATACTGCTGATAGTAGGGAGTGATACAGAACTTTTTCTGGTAATACCATCTGCCATTTCCTTTTTGAGAACATGGTTTCCTGGAAATCTAATTCTTATCAGGCCAGTTCCTGATTAAAAGACAAATAACCCCACAACAGTTAAAGTCTTCAGTGATAAATGTGTTCACTAAATCAGACTTCTAATTATGAATGGATTTCTAATATACAATGTTTAATGACTATCTTCCCACCCGCATGTCATTTTCCTTATCTATTATAACAGAACCGAATTCAAATTGAAAGATTTAGCTTGTCTCTACTGAGTACAGAGGCAGGATTTACAGTCTTTAGTATATTGCCCATCTAATTTCACATAACTCAGTCAAATTTTTGTTCCATCCTTAGAAAAAAATCTAGACAGGAACAATTAAATCACACACTTCCTTTTCTGTCCAGATTAATGCTGTGTTCATTAATGTAATTTCCAACTCAAGACAGATATTCCTTTTTATGTCTAGGTGTTTATACCTTTAAGACAATGTTTGCATTCATGATTATTTTTTTATTCTAACCTCTATAATTATCTTTGAAAGCCTCTGAGTTCTTTTCACTTTTAAGAAGTCTTGGGTACTGAAAATGAGTAAGTGCAGTAATAAATATAACTGCTTCCCTGTGCTATAAAGAAAAAAGATTATGAGTTCTCAGCTTAGTTATATTGACAGCAGCACACATCCAATTTTCAGTTTGTTCGCACTATTGAGTTCTTCTCTCTCTCCCTCCATTTTCCACCTTAATTTTTCTGCAGACTTTCCTCACAATGGGAATCTGCTGGGCTTAATTCATCTCCCAGTGCATTTCATTAGATCAGTTACTGTCCTCGGCAGCCTACTTACCCAAGCAGTCAAAAGCCCAAAGCTGCAACATTAATCAGATACTGTGAGAATGTGGTTCGGGGGACTGAATTATTGATGTACAATTTTGTATGACGCCTCAGTGAAATCCACATAGAAGTATCAGTATTGTATTTATTTATGAGGTACTCACAAGTGTTCTGAAGTGTCTAGGATAATGCACAGCAATTCCTGCCTCTTAGAGGGAGCAGATTCTTAAGGAAAAGGTATACGCACTTCACATAATTTCTGCAAATACTTACATTTGGAAGGTTGGGATCTGCCAAGTATACTATCTGTTGGATCGCTCAGTATCAAAAGTACGCTTATATTTATGTGAATATTGGTTTGTATTTCCTAAAGAGAATCTTAATAAAGGAATTCTGAAAGCCACTCACTTAGTATGTACATACTGCAAAAACAGTCAGCTGCTCTCATACAAAGTTGTTTGTTTATTCTTATTTTAGTGATGAATTGACTGAAGGAGAAAAGCTGAGGTCCTATATGAGGTCAGACTGCTGTGAAGGTTTTGGGCAGGACTGGAAGCCAAAAAACTTTTACCTGTTTTTCCTGCAACCCTTTACGTATTAATTCCTTGTGAGAATTCACAATACTGAATGGTAATAAATAATAGGTGGGATGGCTCTCATTTGATATATTTTTCATTGTAATATTTCCTATTTTAATTAGCTCTTGTTACCTTTTTTGATTGTCATGAGATAAAGATATGTTGTACTTGTAGCAAGTGTAAGACATAAGAAGTACTTCCCATTGTGTAACTGCACTGATCGTCAGGATTTAGGTTCTAATTACGCAGCTTCTGAAACATTAGAGTTCGTATCTAAAATTAAATGATATTAAGGACAAATCTTTCTATTTATACTGCTGTGAAGCTATACACATCTGATTAATTTTGCTGAACACAAAAGCAGGAAAATAAAGTGTACATTTCTGTTTCCATAGAGCTGTACTTTCTTCCTTTCATGACTGGATAAATGGACTGAGTAACTGGTAGGTTAGTTTGGAGGCATTAAAACCATATGATTGCCTAACCCATCTCTTAAAAATCTGACACTTGTCCTTTATTATGGATTTTAGGTTCACAATATCAATCAAAAGTAATGACAGGAACTACATGCACTTTACTGTAAGAAAAGCACCAAGAGAAAATGAGAGAACATCAAGCAGCAGTTGTTTTTTTAGGGACTGGGGTTTTGATTTCAAAGTCAAAGCAGTATTTTTAAAATAATAATAGAAAAAGTTGATCTTTTTATATTTTTGGATACTACTTTTAAAATATTGTCCATGGTGAAAAAAACCACCCAATTCCAAATCTCACAAAAGACTTGCAGACTTTCTTGTTATGAGTCTGTAAATCATCAGTGCATTTCAAGGGTAAAGATCTGAAGCTTGAAATGGGCAGTTAAAACAGGGAAACAAAGCCTCAAAAAACCAAAACTCAAATAAAGCAAACCACCAACCAAGTTTTACTCCACTGCCATCTGGACAGTCTTTAAAAAAAATAAGTAAGTTTGCCTGTATATTATTTATAACTATTTCTATAATGCATGGTTAAATGGTAAAATGTTTAAATGTTTATTCATATTAAACAAAGCAGAAGTGGTAAATTTTTGCATAAAACCCCAATACTTTTTAAGGGTTTTTTTGTTGTTTGGTTTTGAAATTATATAGGAAAATCTATCTAAAATTCTGCTGGCTGTACATAATTATTTGAAATTTTGAAGCTTTGGATAATGCTGAGCATAGTTTCCTCTAATGCACAGATTTTTGTATGTGTGTACAATGAAGACTTGGTTTATGTTCTGAGTTAGACTGGATTTTTACTACATATGCAGAGTTTAAACTAGATTAGCTAGGTTTGAAAGATACTGTGCTAAGTCTTAACATCACACAGAGATACACAGTTTGATGTAGAACTCTTGCATTCCTCAGTGATTCTCTAAGATGCTTATCTAAACTGTGGCACATATAGGGTTTTTTTTTGAGGAAAGTTTCATTTTAGACTTTAGGTTTTAATCTAAAATAAGAGTTCAAGGTGAAGTCTCATGGAAGTAAGAAGCCTCCAGAAAAAAAATGAGCTACCAACCAAAAAGGGTAAGAAAACAAATACACCACTTCCTGGATGCTCTCTGAACATCTGGAACAGAACAGTGTTCTTATATCCTTAATCTTTCACCCAATGAAGCTGTTTTACTGTTTAATACTCCTTAATCATGAGTAGAATGGGATGAGAGAGAAAGGAACCTCTATTTATATGGATCACTATTTAGATGGATAACGAATGGATAATTTATACTACTCTGAAAAATTAAATTCTAACTTTAAAGTCATCTCAGTGAAGGTTACTGCAATATGACAGTGAATTGTGCTATTGATACATGCAGAGACAAGATGGTTTAAATTTTTCTGAGTATTAACGTTAGGCTAAGATAATGCCATAACTGTTACAAAGTTCCACTAATTAAAATGCAAGAGATTTTATTCTCTTTTTTTATCATTAAATAAATCTATATTTCTGTAATAGGCATAAACTGAAATATACAAAGGTACAGTGAGTTTTATGTTGTTACCTTGCCCCAGGCAATTTCAGCATCCAAATTGCTAGGCATCCCGTGCACAGCTGATCTCTTGGTCAATTCTGCATCTGTTGTGGCAAGCCATTCTGTTATAGCGTTAATTTCTTTTCGTAGCTTCCGGGACAATTTCAAACATTTCTCTAACTCTTGCTTTTTCTCTGTTACCTGCAGAAAGAAAATTTTGGTGTTTAACTCTTTAGTCAAACAGGTTTCATGATTTTTATATACCATTCTCTATATGACACCTCTATTAAAGCTTAACTTGCAATTGCACAAGCCAAGCTGCACTTCTAATATAGTCATCTCTTGTCTTTAGTTCTTTCAATATCTGTAATTTGACTGCAAGAATGCAAACATCTACCAGAAAAATATGTGTGTAAAGACACATTGAGTTTGAACTAGCAGTAGACATCTGCAAACCTCCTCCTTCATTTTAAAGTCATGGATAGAAAATTAATTTGGAACAATGGAATTAACAGGCTTTCCTTGAGATGCAAAAGAGATGTCAAAACCCTTCAAGACATATATTTTCATATAGATAGCCATTTAATGATATTTAATCCTCGAGATTTTTCTATCTAACTACATTACAAAGAAGAAGAAAAAAAATGCCAAAGCAAACCCAAAATCTCAAAACACAGAAATTATTGAACAATTTCAAACTAAGGAAGCACAAGTAACTTCAATTTTTAATGTGTTGAATATTTTGGACATGAAGAACTATGGACAATCTGTGGTGTGTTTGTTAAGTTCTTTTAAGCATATCACATGGTACCTGGAAGAAAGGCTGAGTATTTATATTGTCTTGACTATCTTACACTGCATTTTGGTGTAACCTGGAGGAAGAGGAAAAATACAATTTTCCCTGCAAGCCTCTGAGCGTAGTCAGGGAGAGAGAGAAGGTTCCACATACTTAGTACAGAAGGCAGAAGAGTAAATGCAGAGATCTCAGATGAGAACCTACACCACAGTAGACATTAGGCAACTAGCAGTTAGAAAATACAAATGAATAACTTACGTTGTGCTGAAGTTCAAAAAAAGCCTGAGCAAAGAAAGCGGATTAAAAGTGTTCTTTAGGTCCCTAATATTTAAAAGAAATGACTAACTACCTTGCATGTCAATTAGTAATCAAGTGAGATTGTGGCCACTGAATTTTATTTAATATTTTTAAACCAAAAATTAACTGTCTACAGTAGTGTCTGGCATCCAAAACTGGCATCAGTAGCTACGAAAAAAATGTTGGGCTTTCACACTGTTTGAGTACAAATAGTCAGAATGATCAAGTTGATTCCTAGCTTGACTGCCAAGGAGAGTTTGAGGTTTTAAAATGTAATAGGATGTTAGAAGGTTAGGTACATGGCTTTTTTCTATCCCTGAGTAAACAGATCAGATTTGCCCAGGGAATAAGCAATAAAGTGTCCCTGATCATATATTATAACTCTGTAGAGTCTTACTACTAAAAACTCATAACATTTCTTCTTCACTGCATATGGTTTATGTGCTTTCTTGTATGCCAAATTTATTAAATGAGACCTCAGAACTTAAAGTCAGGTCAAGAGATAAATCCCTGGGAAGGACCATAAAATTCAGCTTTTTAGAATTCTAGTCACATATGGAGCCAGGAATTCATGCCTATTTTTCACCTCTTCTTCTGCTGAGCAGTAATAGTCATTGTAAATACCTATTTGCAGGTACTTACCAGCAGTGCAATGCAAAGTGCACTACCTGAAATGTGATTGCCTTTGTAAGAATTCTGAACACCCAGTATACTATAAAATGAAGTTACTGGTACATGCCCAAACACAGAGTATTTCTGTTGCTATATACATCTCTAAATTCGGTATATAATATCAATAATATTACACTATTTCCATATACATTGTACGCATTAAGCGGTTACTGATTAATCCGTTTCTGTTTCTACTTCCAATGTAAAGATGTATTTCTAAAGAAAAATAGGAAACAGTGCCCTCTAAAGGCCTTCTGTATCATCAACTGGAATCAAATTACTGTGTTTTAGCTGTTAAATAATTTACTCTCAAGAATTCTTGAGTGTAATAAAGAAAGGTGAAAAAAGGAAAGCAAGTATTTAAAGCAAAAGACAGGTATTTTACAGCATTTTAGTCTTACAGACAAAAATTCCCGTGCAGCAGTGGGACAATGAGTACAGACCTGACTGGAAGCAATCGAGCCTTCTGCACGCGATGCCCTTCCAAAGGCAGCAATACCATTATTACTGCCGCTTTCTTTTAGAGTCCAGCTCCCTGTTCTGATGAATTACCATAGAGAGATCTGACACAAGTGTGCTATACACCCTGCTTCACAGCCACTCACAACTAACCAGCTACCTCAGCTGTAATACAATGTTTGCATGTACATAGTTATATGTACTTGTGTGAGAGAGAGAGAATGCGGACAAGTGAATACATAAGCAAGCACAGGCATGGGATAGTTATCATAAATGCAACCGCTACACTATGATACTCAAATGACACTTAAGTTTGCTTGCAATTTCATCTCAAACCTATTTACACTGAGGCCACTGCTAAAGTTTCAAAAATGTTGTTCATGCTTTTAAAGCATATTTAGCTAAAAATTAGTGGCAAAACTCAATGTTCTGAACAGAAAAAAACTCATTCCTTGACCAAAGAGAGATTTAAGGTCTGGTACTACCTAAGCAATTAGGACTATTCAGAGGTATTTATATCCATATGTGTATATGCAAAAAGAAAAAGAAAAAGAAAAAAAGAAAAAAAGGAACAAATAGAAATAAAATCACCTCAGACCTTTCCCTTCTCCTTAAGGGGAAGAGTTCCTAGGCTCAGGGAATCTGAAGTTATGATACTTAAAACATATAGAAAAAACAGAGTTTGTACAGAAATTATAAAAAATTATAATAATTTTCCTTTCCATTTGAAAGCACCAACACTTCTGCATTGTTCAACATGTTTAAATTAAACTATTCCATATGCTGAACGAACTGCTTAAGGATTGTTTTAAATATAGGGGAGCTTCCTGAAGCAGGAAATATGAAATCACATAAGTGAGTCTATGCTTGAAGATGTTTTCCCTCAGTCTATACATTGCACTCCTGAGACTTACTAATAGTTATAACTATAATCAGTTTTCTCTTAAAAAGACTTTGACTCAATGCAATCAATTAGAGCTGATAATGGCTGATTCTTTTAGTTCTATATTTCTGGGCTTTTGTGACTCTTAAACTGTTAACTACCATGCTGTGTAAAAGTAAATCTTAGAAATTACATCTAGGACAGCAAAGCTAAACACAGCAATGCAGACTTTTGAGAAACATTAATTTGCAATATGGCTCACTTCAGACCACTAATGGCTTCCTAATGGCACATTTTTATCTCTTCATTAGTTAAGAGAGGTTTCCTATAACAATGGCACCTGTTCTGCTGTTTCATTAAACGTAATGCAGGAATAAACATTACAGTCCTTTCTAAAAATATGAAGAAAACAAATACCTACTCTCAAATGATAGCTATCCACATCTTAATCAAGCAGATTCTTTAGTTTTCTTGACACTCAAAAGACTGATGTATCCTGATACTTTTATTTTCTAGCAAGAGAGAGAACTGTTTTAATTCAGGTTTCCAAAATTAGTATTATCTCTGTCAAAAGTGATGTAACTTATTATTTTATTGTACTGTAGACAGAGGGGCTTGATTATCATTATGCGTTTAAACCACATACTGGGCTCATTTTCCTAGCTAGTAAAAATTGATGGTTTTAATAATTTATAATCTGAAAAAATAATTTGCATTCTATCATGCTTTGTATATTTTAAGTATATAACTTTTAGAAATAAACAGACAGCTGTATCTGTCATTCACAAGGCTCATTCAGCTGTTACAGCACCAAATTTACTCTGATCCTCCAGGTTTTAGAATTTCTGTGGATACTTTTAATGAGGGCAAGAAGAAGAAAACAGAGTAAAGAAGAATAGTTGTTAATTGAGTTAGTTGTGTGAAGTCTTCTTTAGGACAATGGCACAAGTCCTCTTCAGAGCTCAAAATGTCCTTGTAGAGCATTGTGCTTTAGAAGCCACAACACATTCCACAGATAATGCAGACTCAGAATAAAAAGCTTTTAGGGATTGACGTACAAATATATTTTTTTTCAATCACAGTTTTGATAATATTGGTTAATAGTCTGTCTTTCCTACTGTCTGTTTAGTTGACTTTTAGGAAAAAATGAGTAAAGAAAACATTTTCCTGTTGGAAACATCAGGTAACAGCATTTAAGTGTATAAAATTTGAAAAAGAAATCGATGATGTATAGATGGAAATTTTACACAAGGGATGACAGTGCTTGAGAAATTAATAGATTGATTCTACAGTGTTAATTATATGTAAATAACTTTTTATTGGCATTATAAGGTAAAAGTCTGCCACATTTTGAGAACTATTTGGCTTTTTCTGTAGGCGAAACTGAGTTTATATAAAATATTTTTGGGAAAATTTTCATGTAGTTCTCGCAATCATATGCTGACTTTCATCAAGTGGTCAAACTGAGTATGTATAAATATGAGATTTAAAAAAAACCACACAAAAAAAGTTGTATTCCAAGGCAATACATTCCTCATTACTGCACTCAAAGGATAATGGCTTACTTTTGCCCAACATGAAGAAATTTGATAATCCCTATTGAATAGGGGATGACAAAAGATTAAATTCTAAACAAGGGTTCACTGGTATCTGAGAAGTATACCTATGTGATAGTTATTTCACTATCATAACTAAACAATATTCTATGTGGCTTATATATTAAGATACTGTGAAAAGGTAAGTCAGCATTGTACATGACATTTAAACCAGGGAATGGTTAGAACACAGGGAATGGTAACTGAACACGTGTAGTCAAGAGTGCAGAAGCAACAAAACAGAGTGGTACACAAATGCCTCCTGAGGAAAGCTGCAGTAGCAATAATCTTTGGTCAATAGATTTTTGAACAGCAACAAATGGAAATTATATACTTGAAGAGCTGTACCATCAGAAGCAGAAGGAAATTAAAAAGTAGCATTTTCTCTTTCATGAAGTAGATGTTTAAGTAAAATGTGAAAAACTCACAAACAAAATCTAAGTATTTTTCTGACCTGAAGTGTTTAGAAACAAGTGACAGCTTGAGACATCAAAAAGAAACAACATCCCCCTCTGATCCCTAAAAAATGATGAACTAGAAGAAAAAATAAATTAAAACATTAAGAAAGTATAATTTTAAACTGCAATAAAGCAGTTTTATATCGTTCTAGAAGGTTATTTTTTCTCAGAGCAACTGAATAACCATAGTGATGATTGTCTTTGCTTCCTTTCTTTATGTCCCACCTTTTAGAAAATGTGAGGGCCTTGAAAGGAACCAATAACAAACTACGTTTACTTACCGTACCATAATTACTCTTCACTTTTCCACTTAAAACGAGAGTACAGTTTTTATTAAAAACAGAGCTTACCTTTGCACCCAATTCATTATATTGCAACTTCAAAGCTGTAAGCCTTTCATCCAGTTCTTTTGGGTTCTCTGTCTGCTGCTTTTGAACAATCTGCCTTCCAGTTTTTATCACTGTTTCCACTTCAGATTTCACTTCACTTAGGCTTTTATATAATTTCTAATTAAACAGAAATATGAAAATGAAACACCACCACTGAAATAAGTAAACCAGAAAAGACTATTCAAGATATTAGAAAGATGCACTAGAAGCCTTTGCATTGTTTTCTGTATCAAAACACCATCATGCATGACTAAGCACCTTCCATCCCATTTGAAAGCTAAAGGAGTTGAGAGGTACCATGGCATGTGACCAGAGAATAGAGGAAACTCACTCTGAGTGTGTGCATGTATTTAAAAAAAAGTTTATATGAAAAAAATCATCATTTTCTAAAGTAGAACTCAAATTAAGAAATTCAGGACAGCCTATCTTTACTAATAGTGTCTTCAAAGACTTGTCACCAAAAACTATGGTAGAAATGGTACAGATAAGAAAGTACATGTCATCTAATTGTTTCAAGATATGACAAAAGTTGTTTCCAAACTGATTTAGATAATGCAATATTTAAAACAACAGCAATTCTTGTGGCTTGTTGGATGTATTTAAACTACAAATAGCCACTAAATTAATTTAAAAATCTGACAGTTTTTCATGCTACTAAATCAAGAGACCGGTAGGATAGAGGATTTTCCCATATACTAAGTGTTAATGCTGTTCAAAAAATTAAATAATTTGTTAAAGAAACACCCAAACACAAAAAAGTAGCATTATGAAGTCAAGCCAAAATAAATTATATAATTAACTTCATTTTCCTGAATTATTTTAATGACGAAGCAAAAAATAAGGGATAAACAGCCGTTCAGTAAGTGATGGCATCCAAGCAATCTGTAAACACTGTACACTTCCCTAATAATACAAAGAAATGACACTAAGAAAAATGAATGCATTCTTTCTTTCCATATGCAGAAATTTGGTACCATCATCTAAAAGAATTACTTGGTAACTCAACCCATTTAACAGCCACATAAAGCCCCAAATAACATTCATGTAAGTAGAGTGGAAATCTAATTTATTTTTCTTTTTATTTTAAATAAAAAATTCTGCCATGGATTGGAAATTCCACTGAATTCCACAGTGGAAAAAAGACTCCACAGAGACACACAGTGTTCATTACCACACAGCTAAGTGAAGAATGGCAAACAAAGCTGTTGAGAAGCTTAAGTGTTGAGAAGTCTAGCTGAAATCTGTGTTCCAACATTTTGCCATTATGTTTTGAAAAATAAATTTACTGCCCTGTATACTGAGACAGAACTGCAAAAAAATTACGCAGTATTTTTTAGTCTGTAATTTTTTGAGTTTTTCTTTTAGTAGCATTATCTCCTGCAATGTAAAATCTGTGTCTAGTATGTCCGGACTTTTTCTCCAGCAGATCTGACAACAAAATAATCCCAAGTGCATTTTCTCCATAATCTAAACTTATTTACCAAGCCGATTCTTAACATGGTTATTATTTTATTTACTTAAAGATAGTATGTATATAGTTCGTGTCCTTTCTAGGTGCTTAATATAATAAATATATATTCTTCATCACTAAAAACCTGTCAACAGGTTGCATGATGTACATTGGCTAACATCTGATGGGATACTATGACTAGATTTTGTAAATTTAAACAGTATGAGATTCTTTGGAGATAAAGATGTTCTAAAAACACTGTAAGTCTTCCACAGAATATGACAGGGCTGAAAAAACTAGCTGCTGAGTGAAGATAGATTAATTTAGTACAGTGCATCTAATTACTGTGTCATCTTGATAAGAATGTGAATCTAATGGTAATTGCATTTAAGAAAACTCCAAGATATGTAAAGAAATAACATTGACTAGTTCCATGCTTATTTTTTAATCTAAAATCTTACTTTTAGAACTGAAAGAGGTTGGGGGGTGGGGGGTGGGGAAATATCTTCAGGCATGCCATTGCCCCAGGAAAACAAAAAGCTGGAGACAAGGATCTGATTGTCCTGACTTTTGCTGTTAAGATCTCCATTTTATTATTATCAAGTACACAGTGTTCATCTTTATCTTTACTTCCCTTCAACAGTAAAGGTGTACAGGATTACAGGAATTTGAAGGGATAAATAAATATTTTCCTTGTATTCTTTAGTACATATTCAGGTTATCTTTTGCTCTTGAACAGTAAGAAAGTCACATCATGCCACCTCATGGAAGATCTAATCTATGGTTTTCCTTTATGTTTTGTTTTTCCTGGCTAGAATAGACTTGTGCACTGAAATATCTCTTTTGGTTACATAATGGAGTTCCAAGACCATAGCATATTGTGGAAAACTGAGCCAGTCCAGGGAGGTAAATGCATATGCAAGATAGAAAGAAGGAATTAGAAAGGGATCCTGACTGGCCTTCATACATAGTGAAAGTGCATGACCATTGTTTGAAAATTCACTGAAATAAGAACATTTTGATATTTTTAATCTTTTAAAATATTTTTCCCCCCATTTTTGTAACTCATACTTTGGTTTTCATCCTGAATTCCAGACAACATGTTGTAATTTTTAGTGTTCTCCACATAAATCCATATTTTTGATTTTTTTTTCATTTTTTTTTAATCATTTAGTTGTGATCAATGGTGCAGAATCGAGCTGGAGGCCTGTATCTAGTGGTGTTCCCCAGAGGTCAGTACTGGGTCCAGCCCTGTTCAACTTACTCGTCAATGTCCTGATGAAGGGACTCAGTGTACCCTCAGCAAGTTTGCTGATGATACCAAACTGGGAGGAGTGGCTGATACACCAGAAGGTGCGCTGCCATTCAGTGAGACCTGGACAGGCTGGAGAGTTGGGCGGAGAGGAACCCAATGAAGTTCAGTAAAAGCAAGTGTGAAGTCCTGCACCTGGGGAGGAACAACCCCCCCATGCACCAGTACAGGCTGGGGGCTGACCTGCTGGTTGGAAGGCAGCTCTGTGGAAAAGGATGTGGCAGTTCTATGTGCCCATGAGCCAGCAGTGTGCCCTGGTGCCAAGAAGGCCAGTGGGATCCTGGGGTGCATTAGGAGGAGCACGGCCAGCAGGTCAAGGGAAGTGATCCTGCCCTCTGCTCTGCCCTGGTGAGGCCCCATCTGGAGTGCTGTGTCCAGTGCTGGGCTCCCCAGTTCAGGAGAGACAGGGAACTGCTGGAGAGGGTCCAGTGGAGGGCTGCAAAGGTGATGAGGGGCCTGGGGCATCTCCCTGATGAGGAAAGGCTGAGAGAGCTGGGCCTGATTAACCTGGAGAAGAGAAGACTGAGAGGGGATCTTATCAATGTCTACAAATATCTTAAGAGTGAGTGTCAAGAGATTGGGACCAAACTCTTTTCAGTAGCGCTAAATGACAGGACAAGGGGCAATAGGCACAAACTGCAACACAAGAAGATCCTTTTGAATATGAGGAAGAACTTCTTTACCTTAAGGGTGACACAGCACTGGAATAGGCTGCCCAGAGAGGTTGTGGAGTCTCCTTCTCTGGAGACATTCAAAACCTGCCTGGACATGACTCTGTGCAACCTGCTCTAGAAGAACCTGTTTTAGTAGGAGGTTGGACTAGATGATCTCCAGAGGTCTTTTCCAACCCTGACCATTCTGTGATTCTGTGAATTAGTGTCCTATGCTTCTGAGAGGCCTTTGCCATGACAGAAGAAGAAAGCAACAGATAGAAAGGAAAAAGTTACTGTCTTACAGTAGAACTATTTCACCACGTTAGTATATCCTGGGAATCTTTGAAATTGAATACAATGTTAAGTGTACAATATCCTTCTAACCTCATTTGCAAACAAGAGAAGTAGGACAAGGAGAATAAACCCCTCCTCTCTCTTCTCTTCTCCTTGAAAAATCTGAACTCTAACTAAAAAGCTTCCTATAATTTCATTGTGTAACTTTGCTCTTAAATCTTTCTTAAAATCTTTTCTAAGATCTCCCAATATATTTGAAAATACTTTACGTTTGAAAGGCAGAACAGGCAGGAAACAAAGAGAAAGACAGCATCTTTAAATATTTACCATGCAATGATCCAGCTGTGATTGTACTACTTCCTGCTCAACGCTCTTCATCTCCATCTTGGGCACCTGCAATTTCACTTCATCTAAAATTCTTTTACATTCTTGTAGGCGCTGTTCAAAGTTGGCTGGCTTCTGAAACAACCGAAACTTCACAGAGACATCCTGTAGCTTTTTCTGAAAAGTACACATGGGTGAGTAGTAAAGGTTGAAACAACACTGAAGACAAACAAGTCTTAGACCTGTTTCAGAATACTTAGAATCCATTATCAATCAGCTGTTTCTTATTTAAATGATTTAAAACTTTTTGGGAAACTACCAGCAGCAGAGAATCTTGCTCTTCACAGGAAGAAAAAAAATTCTTTGTATCATCCTGGGCACTGGATGCAGCAGAGCCAGAGACAAAAGAGCCCTTATGCTGAACTGCATTCTACAATATGCAAAATGTTGGGGACGGGGTGAGAACGGAGGTTTAATGGCTTGCATATAACACATCCACATTCCAGACTGGACACTCATCAACTCTACCTTGTTGCTGCTTCCTGGTATGAGAAGCGAATCATTTAGCCCCTCAAAGAAACACAAATCAAGTGTCTGGGTAGTAAGTAGGTCTAGCACAAAACCTGAGAGTTAAAGTATAAAACTGATTTCTGTTTCAATTTTAAAAAGCATAACCTAGAGTAAAAATAAAGTAATTTGAAAGCAGAAAAATCTATGACAAGCATGGCTTCTAATTTTGTAATTTTCAAAATTTGTTATCTTTGTGCATTAATTATATAGCTTGCTCACACGTTCCTTACCTCAGGGGGAGGGGAAATAATTAAAAATAAAGCAATGAAAGGGCATTTTAATTATCTACTTGAGTAAGAACTGATTTCTCTGTAGAAATGCAGAGCAAAGTACTACTAAAATAAGTTTTTCTACTCTTTGAAAAACAAGAAAGAATGTCACGAAGAAATGGATAAGTAATTAAATAGGAACTCAACATTTGCAAACACACTTTTGATTTTTTTTTTTTCTTCAAATCCAGGACACTTTATAGCAATACAGTGTTGTCTGTACCATACAAACTTGAGAAAAACTGCGATAAGGAATAGAACTAGCCTATACATAGGCATTATTAAAATGCTTCCCACATCTATCAGATTTCTGTGAAGGAGGCAAGAATGATGAGCAGAAGACAATTCTGGGTAACACAGAAAACTCTGTAGATTTCCAGCAACTCCTTCAAACAATTGCCTTCATTAAATACTCTTAATGAAATTGACATCCAATAGGGTAAGAAAGAACTCTTTCCCAAGCTAAATAAGGGAACAATTGAATAAAAATAGGAGACAGAGGTCTTACAATAAAATAAGTGGTCTTATTTGTTGTGTGTTATCATACAATAAAAACATGTTTAATTAGTTTTTCATCCTCTTGTGACACTTCAACTTGATGAAGATCAAGTTCTGTGGGAAGCTTGCCTTGCCACATCAGTTTCTGTTACAGTTTGTGTTGGTCAATACATTAAGAATGATTTAGAAAAGAGAGAGAATGACAGTGTTAACTGTAGAGAAAATTAAAGCCATCTGTGAAGAGTGACTGAAGGATTGCACAGTATTGAGGATCTGTAGGAAAAATCCAAGCAAATTGTATTTTATTAATCCAAAAAATAAGTAATAAATATCACAAAAGAAACACTAAGCTTGATATACAAGTGGGATCTAAAATATCTATTTGCACTCTCACTTGAGTTACAATAGGTAACTATAACAGTCATATTATGTGCTTATATTTACCTCCAACAGTTTTAAAAAAAAATCAGCTCAAAATTTAAAAGCAGTCAGGGAAAGAACAAAGAAGAAAATATGCCCCCGTATAAAGGCCTTGTACAAAGTTATATTGTGCCTGAATAATGTGCACAGCTTTGATCACCTCATCTCAAAAAACTTACTGTAAAAATAGAAAATGTATAAAGAACAACAGGACTATCAAAGCTATATATTTAAAGGTCTCGGTATGATTTGACATACTAGTCAGTCTGGAAGAGACAACTGAGGAGGACAAAAATTAGTGGTATGCAAAAAGTTGACTAGCAAATGATCATTAACTGTTTCTCAAAATTCACTAAAAAGTTGACTCCAAGTAAAACTCTTACACAGGGAAACCAAAATGAACAAAAGGAAGGACATCTTTGCATAGCATTGAGTTAATGTGTAACTAGATGTTAAATGAAGTTGAAGATTCCATCACTTTACAAGACTTCTGAGAGCATTTAGACATGAGCTTTTAAATATCTCTGGCCCAGAAGTTGCTTGGCTGCAGATCACTGGGAAGCATCACTAAACCATCCACCTTACTGCGCCTGTGTTCTGGCTACCACTGAAGATACAGTGTTGAGCTAAATGGGTCCTTTCTAAGAAGAAACATCAGAATTCTTAAATACTTAAAACGTGTAGCCAGCTGAATTTGCTTCACATCAGCAGCTGAATTGATTACAACACTGAAACATCATGGTCAGTAGGTAAACCTGGCTGGCCTAGATAATGAGCACAGCAACAGTGGATGGGAGAGAAGGAAAGACCACAACTAAGTCGGTATCATTTATTTTTTGTCTTGAGCAAAATGGCTTGATGAGAAACAAAGAATCCATAGTTATTCAAAAGCAAAACTACAGTTAATACAGTATTTTTAGAGATTTAACAGTATTTTATATTTTGTTACATTAAATAAAGTTAAAATATCACTAGGAATTTTTAATGTGCTAAGAGTGTCAACTGAGTATCTTTTTACTCTGACAAGTGTGTTTACCTTAAAAGACAGATGTAAGTAATAGAGACAGGAATGTCATTTGTCTGCTGTACATTTTCTTTCCACAAAGAATTTGCAATTGGATTTCAAAAAATACCCCTTCCTCAGACAAGATTTCACTTTCATGTAACAATTTTTAGCCTGGTAGGACTAACTAGGTCTTAAATCACTATGGCAGAAATAGATTTTTATTTGCTAATAATTTTTTTTCTTTTAGATATAAAAGTCAGAACTTAACTTTCACCATACAGTAATTCAAACAGTCAGGATAAATTTTGTTGCTTAACAGTTGTTTCACAATCTCATTGAAGTTACATATTTTCATAATTGTTTACTTTCTGTCTAGGTAATTAAACAGATATTAGAATAAATACATGTCAAATTAGAAATGTTACTTAGCACAAAAAAAAATAAAATGCATGCAGTATTTCTTTGTAAATGAGAATGTTCTTCAGGAAAAAAGTAAGTGAAGACAAAACTTGTGAAATATGATTTACCACTAAAGTTACTGCATGATGATGGAGAAGAATTCAGGAGAGTCACTGGCCTAAAAATCAAATATAGTCATAAATATTTGGAACAAAGGGTTCAGCTTTTACCCTTTTTGGTAGTTGACATTTGCATAAAGCATGTAAATTTGCTATTTTTTGCTCATATTTTATCTCATGAAAGCAACAGATTCTCAAAATGACTCCTCTAATTTGTCAAAACTAAAACTGATTCACATGATCATCAAAAGAATCATTTTGAAGAAAAAAATACCTGCAGAAAAAATGGATAAAAAAAAAAAAAAAAAGGAAGCACCTAGAAATGGCAATGCTCCCTTACATGCTGTTGAATTTATAAACATATAGATACAAAGTCATCTGATGCCTGCATTTCACTGATGAAATATGGGCAACGTCACAGCTGCCATGGAGACCATCAGAAGGTAAGTTAGTGTGAAGGAAGACTGAAAAATAAGGGAAACACAAATATTCTCAGCAAAGAAAAACTAGTCCTGTAGGTAAGAGGAAAAAAAACCCACAAATTTTGACTTGTTAATTAAAAATTAATTAACTGTTAAAAACCATTACTGTTATCCATAATAAAATATAAAACTGAAGCTAAGTTACCTAGAAATATTTGACAGAGATGAAGAGAAAGATGGCCTTGTTTACTGTTAATATCATAACAAAATTCTGTGTCTTTCCTAATGATTTATGACAAATTGTGTTGAAACCTAAGCAACTTTGGCACTAATGCCAAAACCAAAACCAGCAAAACAGCTGGAAGAACCCATCACCGATTAATGGGTAAAAATATGTATTGCTCCTTATTAATTAAATCATCTTCAGTTTCAGGCAGGTCTCTCTGTTTGTCTATTAAGCTAGATAAAATAATGCTTTAGCTAACATTTTAAATTGATGACTGCAATGCACTGCCCAGCATAGATTTGACTTTCAAATCAACTTCTACCAAATATTTCCAAATACTATAACATACTTAACTGTAGATATTTCAAGTATTTAAAAATATACTCAAAAGATATACCAAAAAGCCTCACTGTAGTTTTACTTCTTGCAGTCACAGCACATTCAAAACCCCCCTTATATAGTGCCGCTACCAGTTGCTTCCATCAGCGATGCGTACCCTAGAACTGTGGCCAACTAGATAGGAAGGCTGTAATAGTAAAACGAGCAGTAAGAAGATATAGATGCTATGGTTTATCCACTCTTAATTTCCTGGCTAGAAAGGAGCCGCTAAAACGAAAGAGAAACCCTAAGACTACTTCATACTATAGTAATGGTATTACTTCATAATATAGTAATAGTACTACTCATGCTGTTTGTTTGCATGGGTAAAGGAAAAACGGGGGAAATAAAACTTGCATACCTGTGCCACATCAATTTGGGAAAGCACTCTTTTGCCAGCATCTTTAGCCCGGTTTCGTTTCTTCATCTCTTCCAAACTAATCTCATGACTTGTTAATTCAGATTGTATTTTCTATTGAAAAATAAAGACAGTAATCAGAACGGTTTGAAGAAAATGTTTATGTTATTAATATTTACTTGGAACAGTTGATATTGAAAAATATTTATATTTAAGTAGTGCACTATATACCTGATCATTACCGGAAATTATTCAAAGAATTACTTGTTTACCACCCTGTAAATGATTCAGTTTAGCTTTTCTTGATCATAATAAAACCTTCTGCTCAAACATATATAACACTGACGTTGTGATGCTAGTGACATAATCTTACTAAGGAAAGTCATTAAATTTTATGAAACAAAATATTTCTTTCTTCTGAAGGAAAACAACTGTTTCCATTGGGAAGAAAATTAAAAATTAATCATAGAAAAGAAAAATACAAATAGAAAAGTGATTTGGCTTCATTATTCTTATTTACTATTTTCACAGTATGATCAGGCGAGTTGATAGAAAACTGTTTGAAGAATCACGTACGTGTAACATCTTCATCTCACAGAATAGTGTTATATCTAAAAGAGTATTCAATTTGTGGCATATTACTGACCAGTATCAATGCTTAGTATCTGTGTATATGCTAAATGCACAATGACATGTAGCTGATTAATACAGTAACTTAATCCATTTTCTAACACACATTTCCGGTTATGTCTTTCTGCAAAACCAGTGTGCAGTCATGTCATGACAAAAAAATACCTGCCTTGTTGGTTCACCATAAATCACCGTTACAAGAAAAAATTAACATAAGCAGTGTTGGCTAGCACAATGTAATAGAAAAGAATTCCCATAAAATATATTGATACAACATAATTTAGAGCAATTAACATATTTTTATGTTTAAATTGTTAGAAAATGGGAAACTTATTAACAGAACTGCTAGACAAATACTATTGAGAACAATTATCCTATGAAAAAAGACAAGGTATGTTCCCACCAGGAAAGGTATTTGAGGCCATTACTCTTGCATGAAAAGTGATTTTAGATTTAATATCTTTTTCAATGCTATACAAGCAGTTCTCAGATACTCTGCAGACTAGTTATAAGTTTAAATAGGTGCAAATTCATTCTCCTTACATTACAGTAACTTGTAAAATATAAAAACTGTGTAGTTCAAAAGACATCAAAAGATGAAGAAAAGGGTTTTTTAAATTACAATTTGATCCTTTAAAGTTTGATTATAAGTAAAAATGGTTATATAAGTATTTTTTACCACATTTTCATTGTTCAAGCACAAAGCTGTGTACACTGTATACTGTCTACAGGCGTATTACATGGTTATAAGGATTTGTATACCATTATAATGTATATTACAACACTGTGTTGAAAGCAGGTTTTCATGAGTTACACTGGAAAGGTATTAAAGTAAATTTTAAGAGAAAAAGATTTAGATAAATACAGAAAACTATTGTCATTACTACACTTAATTGCAAAAATATATTTGTGAGTCCAAATTATCCAGTGCTATTTAGAGAAATAAAATATTTTTCTGAAGCACAGCATTTATAGTATTAAAATGACTGACAGAAAGCTGCCAGTTTAGAAGATAATTTAATTTCAAATTATCAGTTTAATGTTTTCCATTTTTTCATATTTTGAGTTCTCTTGGCCAACAGTATTTGGAGCAAGTAGTAGAATTTTTCTAAATACGGTATTTTAATTTTGAGAAAGCAAAGACAGTCAATGCAAAGGGCCATGCAATCAAGGAGAAAATGTCTATTTAAGTTTATTTTGGACTATTTATTTTCTCCTTGTCTAAGTTTAAAAATTCCCCCTTGAAGCATACTAGAATGGTACAGGATTATCCTCTGTGTTTGTGCAGTGCACAGATCAAATTGTTCATGGTGACTCAGCATTAGTTAGGTCCTGATGCCAAAAAAATTCTTTATGTTATGGAAGTCAGAAGTGTATATACAAGGAAGAAGGAAGTCAGAAGGTTACAAAAATATGCTATGTCACATCCAGCATTTCAATTGCTTGCTTCTGAACCTATCAATTAACCAATTTTTGGTTGTATTTTCCAGTTTACTTTGTACAACCTCAGAGTCATTCTGGAAACCATGTAACTGAACAGAGGTCAGAACAGCACAGTACAGATAAGAGTATTGTTTAAGCAATTAGGTATTATGGGACACTGCATGGAGATTGTGCTATCTTACTTTTTTAAATGGCTGTGCAGGAGAGAGATGAAGCATCACCTACTCTAGCATCAAAATGCAGAATTAGAAAGAACAAACACATTACAGGAAAACTTAAAAGAAAAGTTACCAAGAATTATTGCAAGGAGAGATTTTTTTCTATATGTCACTGCTGCTCACAGGCAGAAAGATTAAAACAGTCCTAAACAGATAAGAGAATTTAGAACACAAGCCTGTGATGAACCTTTTCATTCAAACGTGACCATTTTAATTTTTTTGTCCACTTTGACTCATTAACTTATTCCATTGACTTCTAAACATCCACAAGAATACACTGATTTCCTTTTTCCATTTCTATTATTCCCACCTCTGCTTTTCTCAGTGGTTCTTGCCTATTTTGTCTTTTAATAAAGACTGAAACCTGCCTTCATTTCATTTCTAGAACATCACAATATAATGTAGAGTCCATTACTAATAAATACTACTGGGCATCAATTACTTTGTCCTACAGGTTAAGGATTCCCATTTGCCATCCCTGGCATTTTTTCAGGAAGTTTAATAATTTGCAAAATTTATATATATGTACACACATACAGATATATATGTATAAACTAAAATATAAATATATGTAAAACCTAATTATAGTGACAAGACCAAAAGCACTGATTGTGCCTATTCTCATGGGGACCACTTCTAGAACAAAAAGATTGCAGTCCCAAGGGCAAGCTATGCATTATTTCTCTTAATTGCTAGTCTTAATTTTACAAAAGATAAAGAGCGAAATGCAGAGTATTTCTGTACTGGCAGGAAAAAGAATTGGCAGTGTAGCCAGTTCTTGGAAAAACCTTTCCTATCCTGGATCAGAGAAAAGAAAAATCCAACATGACCATTTGTCTCATTTGAAAATTATCACAAACCTAACTGCACTCTCATGCTTTAGAGAACAGCATTTAATTAAACAGTAACAGGGCATATAAACAAATGCTGTAACATTACTTGTAACAGAAAATTGAACTAGAAGGCTTGATTAATGTCACTTCCCATCAATAGCTGATACCATCATTAGAAAATCAGTCATATTTACAAAAAAAAAAAAAAAGAAATCAAAGAAATAGCAGTCAGCAATATCCAGCAAAATCATAACCATGGAAAGTATTTTGCAGGGGGAGGACACGTGTATGAGGTGTGGTGTGGCGGTGGGTGGGTTTCAAACCTAAACTCTAAACTCTGGGTATTTAATTAAAAGGAAGGTATTATTTTTTTTTATAATCAAAAGATTAAAATACAAAACCATTATATATATATATATATACACACACACACACACACACACATTGTTGAATAATGGCTGAAAAGACAAGGTTAGGTGGAGTGCACATCTAATAGGCAAACAAAGATTTTAGTATGTGTAACATTGAAAGGATTACACTACAAAAACAGCCAACAGTTCCAGTTGATGTACTATCAGCAACCTGAAAAAATGTTTGCAAGACAAAGATGTTCTGGAAAACACAATGGTGAAACTGCTTTCTCATGGCACCTCAGGCATACAATTTTCCACCCCAGAACTGGGAGAAACTTGTCTCTTTTTATTGCTCCTTAGGAAGGAAGACGACACTGTTGGTTCTGTTACTTCAGGAATGGGGGTAGATCACAGGCAATGTATTTATAGTGCACATTATCCTCCAAGACATCTTAATTTCATGTTGCCAGACTCCACCGTACTGTATTATATTAGTTGCCAGAAATTCGTACTACAGGGAGGAACTACTTCACAGTCAGTATTAACTATACCACCAAGATCAGGAGAATTATTTCTCAAAAGCTGCATAAATCCAGAAGAAGAAAGATAGAAGTGATACATACATAAACACATTCCAAGATGGGACAAGGAACCCTGATGTCACTTGAACTTAGAATGAGCAACACATAGGTGAAGTATTGCCTATGGGCATGCACCATAGTAAGAGCGGGAATTTACTAGTCTCAATTTGATGTATAAACTTCCACAAAAAATACACTAAATACTACAAATTACACTTCATTAAACACTGTGGCAGCAAAGGGATTAGGTTAAAATAAAGTTGCTATAATTAACCACACTTCCTTTTTTTCCCTTCTGATTTCTCTTTAAAGTCCATTGCAGAAAAATGATTCACTAAATTTCTGTTTACTTCTTACAAACCTGATTTATAAAACCTGTTCCTGTACAGAAAGGTTTTTTTTCATTCCATGACAAAAAAATAGCCACATCCTCAAGTAGAAACATGCCCTATTTTCTCCATGGGAAACTTAACAGAGGACATAGAAAGGCTTTCCATTCTAAAGCAAAGATTTATGGGAACAGAGGGTGATACACTGGAGTTCCTTAAAAAGAGTACACTTGGATGATACATAGTAAACAGAAAGAGATTTTTATACCTCTTTCTGACCTTGCAGGGTTGGTCCTTTCCTCACAAGATTTCCTTCCCACTGAGCACATTTCAGTGGCATCCTGAGGGATAGGCAGCATTTACGGTAGGCAGACGCAGGCGAACCCTGAAGGCTGGCTGGGGCAGCGTCCCCTGCTCTCGCAGGCACTCCTGCAGTGCGAGGCTGCATGCCCCAGCCCAGGGGTAATGTCCTTTTCTTTCCCACTGGACTCTCAGAAGATGCTCCCACTTAGGCATATTTATTTTCTCCCAGAGAGAAGGTTTTCTCCCTAGTTTGGAGGGTGCCAGAAAATAAATATGCTGCTCTCTTCTCATAGACATTTTTAAGCAGAACATGCTATGCAAAACATGCTATACAAAATAAACTAAGTAGTTATACTATCCTCTACTACCTCCACATTCCTCTATCCATATTGCACATTCTCCAATGAAATACACCAGGCACTACTAGTACTGGGTGATTGAACAGCCAGAGTAGTAAATCCTTCAGCAGTGAGTGGTATATCTGAAGACAAGGGCAATTACAATACCTTAGTTTTCTTTCACTGTTTGTTCCCTGAAAACAAAGTTTAAATTTAGCCCAGAACATCAGTTTTCTACAATGGATTTCACTAGGATCAACTGCAAAAAAAGGCCTGCACTTCACAGCAACCCTACGAGTTCTGCAGTGGCACAAGATGATGATGACAATATGTCATATTCAGGCCAAACGGTGAACTTCTAATCGCCCTCTGCTTTTTTGTAAGTTTATACATTACGAACTCAAATTATACTAGATTACCTTTGTAATTAATGAGTCTTTCACATAACTCTTACACCGAAATCACGTGGGTAGGAACCTATGATTTAGCGAATTTGGCTTTCTTGAACTGTAAAGAACAGCTTGCCAGCTCTTCTTGGAGTATTAGGTTTTCTGATTTGTGTTTCTATAAATGCTACTTATCTTGCCTGACAGCTCTTAAGAATGGTGCTCAGTTTAACCTCGTAATTGCTCATTTTTGTGTTTCCTATCAATGCCTAAGGAGTCAGATCTCTGTCTAATGTATGGAGAAAATAAAACATTTAGAGAACATTCTGGTAAGTTATTCTTTTAAATGGAAACATGATTCTAGCAGACATAAAAAAACATTTCTGAAACCATTTTAGAACTGTTAGTGGTTAGCTTTGAAAACTCTGAAAGGATAAATGAAGTACCAGAAGATTAGAGAAATGAAGTTGAAGTACACATCTTTAAAAGCACAAAAAAAAAAAAAAAAAAAGTGCCAATGATGTCCAACCTTTGCAAAACAAGAAGAAAAGTGTATAACACATATAGAAGATTAGAAGATGCTGTTATAATGGGAATAACATAGAGGTGAGTCCCAACAAGAAGAGTATAATTACTTTTGGGCAATACTCTGCAAGAAAGAATAACTGAAGAGTACAAATGAGAAAAGCAAATCATCAGAGTATAGAAGTATGATTGACAAGACAAGACTGAGTAAGTTGGACATGACAAATGTAGTTTTTGCAGTCAAAACACAGTTAATGGAGTGTTCAGATGCTATGATGTGTAGAGTGTGAGAATCCATACAGTACAGATATCTGCATAGAACTTCTATATTTAAAACAAAATGTAAGTTTACACTTCTGAATAATGCTTATCAGCTATTCCCTCCTTGACCACTGATCTACACATCGCTGAACAAAATAATTACGGCAGAGGATAACTAAGTTTAAATACCTTTAACATCAGACATTTTACTAAGTAGACAACTGTGAATTTTTTGCCCCAAAATATTAGCCTGAAGGCAATGAAACAAAGCATTATATTTGTTAAATAACACATTGCACTACCAAACAACTTTGCCATTATATCACCACATTAACTTTGGTTCTGAACACAGCACAATGATATTTAAAAAAACAGATTAATAACCATCTTAGAAAACAGTCAGGTATGTAGTGTTTATCACAACAGAACTGAAATTAATGAAGGAGTTTTTGAAAAGGCAAAGTATATTACTCCTGTTTATTCACCACATTGCATTTTACGTAAGTCTACAGGGAGAACGACAGACAAATGATTTGTGATGTGCAGATGAGCAATGAAGTAAGTGTATTTACTGTCTCACCTTATAACCCCCACAATGTAATCACCCAGACTAAACAGAAGTACAAAGTTGAGAATCTCTCTCCCATCATAATTTATTTAGTAACAAAGCTACAAATAATTATCTGAGAAATACTTTCTCATATAAATGTCACATTTTCAACACAGATTTACATGTCATTTAAAGAGTACTTGGAAAAAAAGTCAGCAACTGGCAAATGCTTGTGACGATGACACTCCCTGTATTTCTTGGCAAATTTAAAGGAATTAAAGAGACTTCAGTTGGGATCATGAGATCAAGCATACAAACAAATAAACTTTCCTTCTGGAATATTGTTTTAGACTTTACCTCATTCCAGCTTTTTTCATCATTATAACTTGTGGAATCTGAACTGACTTATCTGTGTGGTTGCTGTTAGATTGTTTTGTCTGAATACAGCACCTTTAGTTGTACTCAAAAGTTGGGTGGCAGTGGCTCTCTAGCATTACATTCTCAGCACCACGTGGTGCAGTAAGCAGCGTACAAAGTACATTAAAGAAATGATCCAGAGGAGAAGTTGAACAGCACATACTTAATTGCCTTTTCTTTGTGTCAACTTTCCGAATAAACTAAACTGATCTTGTAACTTAAAAATAGGAGCTACATGTAATTTTTTCTCAGATCCATTTCTGATCAGCTGAATGAAAGATTATTCCTCCTATTAATGCTTTAAATGGATTTGAATTTTTGATGCAAACACACAGACCTCCCAAACTCTCAACAGCTTTCTGATAATAAATTCTCCCATATGTTCTTTTAAAATTGCAAATCATATTGCTGAAGAATTTGCTAAATGCCTCCACATGGATAAACTGACCCCTGACTGAAAAAACATAACTGACTGAAAGATTCCCATTCCAGCTGTGCAGACATTATTGTAGGGCATCTTATATGAATGAACTCTTTTCAGCTCCACAAAAGAGCTGTGCCAGGGGAAGCTCCACAGGAGATGTAGCCATTCAGTATGCGCCTATTCTGCCATCAGCTGGCAGGGGCATTCACTAAAGGAATGACTCAGTATATTTACCCACATAAAACTGATTGTTTATTCCCTTTCCCTCCAAGGATTTTAAAATACTTCACAAGTAAACTTCAGAGGACTTCAGTATTTGCATTAAATCATTTCCATTGTTAAGTTTTTTTTTCATTATGTCCCACTGGCATCTTAAAATAAAAACATGAAAGGGAAAAACTCAGCAGCCTCTATGCTGGTTTTCCCACAGTGCACACAGTATAATCAGGTGAACTTGACATCAGACAATAAAATCTCAAGAACAAAAACAAGCTCTGCAAAAGCACTGAGCTGAAATTTTCCCATGGAAGTGTGCTAATTAAGGTTGGTTGAGTTTTGTGCTCTATGGGTTGTTGAAGTTCTGAATTACTTCCTTTTGCACAGTCTGTAATCATTGTCAATACTGTCATTGAGGACACACATTAACCAGATGCGTCCCTGGGATATATGAAGAACCACCAAATATTACTACAATCTAAGGGTCCAAATACACCAGAAAAAAAGCACAATTTCATATCAGAATTTTCTTATGTATTACAATTATATAATTACAATATGATAAATTAAATTCATATTTCTTTAAAATATGCTGATTTGTAACCTATTTTTTTAATAAAAATTTTTGCAATATTCATATTTCAAGAAAGGAGAGAAATAATTCAAGAGAGTCAACTAACAGCTAACACAGCTTAGGATTCAAACTGAAATTTCTCTGAATGATACTATTTTTATATTGGCATAAGTTAAAAGCAAATAAATTAGAATTGGTTTCAAAACATGGCCAAATGAAAATATGATCCAGTTTTCTAAGTATAACTGTTTAAATTCACACACACACACACACAAAATCTGCATGTACCTACAAGCATACATACACTAGAAAAGCAACTGAAAGGTACATTTATCTACATTTTAATTCAAAAGACATGGAAACCTTTATTTTTAAAGAAGAAAACTCATGATTTTCAGGGCCACATATATTCAGCTCTGAATATATCTAAGCGACTCCATACAGGACACTAATTTTTTAGAATGAATTTAAACTCTACCAGCATGCCATAAAAAACACAGTTGAATGCCTCTTCTACAATCATTATAAAGCACTTGTTTTCAATTTCCCTGTAGCCTTCTCTGTTTGTTTGTTTACTTTTGTATTCTGATTTCCTAAATTTAGGTGGAATTTACAGTAATGATCCTTTAACATAATATTGTAAAATATTAATAATTCTATACCAGAAATGTTTGCTTTTATTTAATTTGTATTATTACCATCTTAGTGTTGCTGTGAAGCAGATGTTATAGAAAGAAGAATGGAAGAGTAAAAGTGAGATTTAGATGTACATTTTTATTTCAAAGGCTCAATAAACTTCTCAAAGAATGGGAAAAGCTGTTTCTGTTAAACTTATGTGAGCTGTAAAAATGGAAATAAAGGTATATTAATGTGCACATCTTGAAATAATTAACAATGTTGTCATGTTTCAATAATTTTCTATTCAGTAGTAGTAACAATCCCTAGGCCACCTAATCAGCTTTTTAAAAGAGCCATCTAGGAGTAATGAAGATTATTAGTTTCTTCTTTCCAGGATGGGAACTGGATTTTAAAGAATCACATTTTTTATCTTTGTCGTTTTATTTGCATAGTCTTCCATGACATTGATAGTTCTTTACATCTTCTGGACAGGTATATAATGCAAATCAGAAGGAAAATAGGACTTTACTAATTAGCTTATCTTCTCAAAGTAATCCTACATAAAATTTATTGGTGTTTTCATACTGATCATGTTGCAAATCCATTTTATTAGTATGAGTATTACTATTACCTGGTTGACTGAGAAAACCAGAAAACACATCAGTTCAAGCTGTATATAACTTACCTGAGCTTCCTGAGGGACCTGTGCTGCATCAACTCTGTCTGCAATGTAGGCTGTTAGCTGTTTGTCAATGAGAGCAAGAGACTCTTGAATTAAGCGGAGGGTTTTGTCAGTCTCCTGGGCAGATTGAATACTCTGTTCAAGACTCTTTTGTCTTCTCACAGCCTAAAACCAATGACAATGTTATCAGTATTTACAGTAATAATGCATAAACATCCCCCCCCCCCCCCCTTTTTTTTCCCCTCCAAAAGAATGCAGGCTAAGAATCAAAAATAGTACTCTGGACTTGTGCTCATCCACCTTTTTGTATGACAAGTTGCGCATCTTTTTGCCACCCATTCAGTTATTTTTAGTAAGAAACAGACAAACAAAACCCCAGATTGCAAGGACAAGTTCTAAAATACATAAGATCCTGAAAAACCAATGCATGCATTGAGGATTTCTATACAGAGTGAACGTTAGCAAAGCCCCTTAATAAAACCATGCTGATAGTGTAGTCTTTCATTCTGAGGCATAGCGGTCCTCCTGATCTTATTATATAATTCAAGAGATTTTGTTTACTGAGAATAGGGTTACTGTCATCACAATCCCATCTGAGACAATCCACTTCAGTAAGTGAGAGGGATAAAGACTCTCTTGAGAAGTAGCTCTCTTATATGAACTATAAATAGCTGTCTGGAATGGTGGCAATGCCTACTTTGGAACAAAACAAAAACAAGCAAAAAAGAGAGATGGATCTTTGTCACTCTAATTATAGCCTCTTTCAGCCTAGAAAGTTGACTCTTGCCTTTACTCCACTGCTAGTGTCACAGAGGATTGCCTACTATCTTCTTTTACACAATCCTTTTTTTAAGGTTGCTTTCCTTTCAGGGGTCCTCACTTCATGGTTTACCAAATCAGAACAATAAATTCTCCAAGTTGTCCTTAAAACACATGTATAATTAAGCACTTGACATAAATGGGTCAGCTTTAACTATTATTTGTACCTGTTTAATATGGTATTTACCAGGTAATAATTAACTTGGTACTTTCTTCCATCTCTCATTGTTTCCACTTGTGGACTCATATTTCACTGAGGCTACAGCTTCTGCCTAAGATTTTCTGTTTTATACAAAGCACGTAATAATTACCAAAAATCTCAAATGCAATGCATTTTTTCTCTGTACAAGCCCAGCCATACTGCTGACCACAGAATAAAGTGACTGGCTTTCTTTGACATGATTCAAAGGAGGAGGGGGAAAGCAAGCACTCTTTAAGTTAACATTGCTAGTTGTCCTGTCATTTTTCAAATCAAATCACACTACCTCTCTTTGGGGAGCCAGCTATACTTTAATTTGATTTCATACCCATTACAAAAATTTTGCCCTGAACAAAAAACTATCTCAGCAATTCAGTGAGAACATTTGATACATCTGTACCTTCTTCACGGTACTCAGATTCTTATAGACCTTCAAATTTAAAAAATGAAAAAAAAATATTTCTTGTGAGCATTCTTGCTAGCTGTTGACTTAGCTAGAGATCCAACCAGTATTTACTATATTTGTGTCTGTAAGCTTCTTTGTGCTATTTCAAAACAGCTGATCAGATAATCTTGCACCACTGCCAGTTCTGGGAATCTTCTATGGAACTGAGCAGCTTTACGTATCAAACCCACACTGTCCACGTTAATGAAGCACCTGAGCCAAAAAGGTATTATTACCCTACTAAAGGAACCATTAAACCAGTGTAACTTTATAGTATAGTACTAAGGTTTGCTACTGAAATTATTTTTACCATCTGATTTGAGATTTTATATTACAGTCTTCTCAGCCTGTTCAAAGCAGCAGAGTTAAAAGCCACAGCTTCCATTTACTCTGACACTCCTTACAAATAATTTGTAAGCCTGGCTAAGACACAGTCACCCTCTACCTTTCCATTTTCATCACTATACAGTAGACTGAAGGAACCATTAGAGCAGAAGCAGGGTGAGTAGCTTCCTACAGATCATGGGTAAGGGCATCCTCCTGGAAGCATGGAAGAAAACCTCTCTGCTTTTACTATTTTCTTTGGAACACTGGTAGGGCTAACCTACATGTATAGTCCATTCATACCAAGGGCTGCAGTGTTCTGATGTTCAGGAAAGCTGACCATTTAACATAAGACACTAAGAAAGTTTCATTCTTATTAGTCATTAAAATAAGTGAGTGGACTTTCTGGAGAATTCAATACATAGGACACAAATTTTGTGTTAAATACTTTCGAAAAACAACTTATAGCAAAGCTTTGACCCTTTGTTAAATGCTGACCCATGCAAACTACTCTTTTCAGGTAGGAATTTTCTTAAGTATAGATAAATTTGCTGCCTGCCTCAGGACCAGACTGCATGCATACAGTGAAGAAATCACTGCATGGAAACACAATTTTTTAAAAAATTGTATGACAAGTATGTAGTGATTAAATACTTGTCATCTCTGTGCTGATATCAGCAGAAACTATGTATATCAACATCATGTTTTAGAATAAAAGTGAAAAAATTAAAACATTTCCAAATTCATTGATCAAATATTAAAGCAGATAAAGTTAAGAAAGAATTACAGAAAATCCTTGCTTGAGCATGGCTGAATTTTTAAGGCTGGATTTCAAACAAATATAAAGTCAGATAAATATGTATATATGCATGCTTGTGAAGTCTTTATGTACACACAAAGTAAGCATGTACACCCACACAGAAAGACAAAACTTTCTCCTTTCATTGTCCCCACAAATAATCGGATTACAGTCTATTAACCTGCATGATATTCTATCTCTTCCAAGTGAGATGAAAGTACATCTTTTCCAAATACCGCTAACAGTTTAGATGACTGGATGGATGATACCAGACCAGGATGTGAATGCAGTGGTGCAAGACAGGAATTATTTTGATAGCAGGAGCAGCACCACAGAGCTGAGTGCTGGGACATGGCACCTTCACGCTTGTGATGATTTTCTGAGATATATGCATGCTGCTTTAATTTTTTGTCTCTTTGTTGATTACTGGGAACAGACTCTGTCCTGCAAGCTCACCTGAAGTTAAGCCTCTACCCTGACCCCATTGAATTCGCATGACAAATGTAATGAAAATGTCTTCACAATCATTTCATAAAAGGTACAATAAACTCATGTAATGTAAGATACTTCTTTAGAACACAATAGCTGACTCAAAAACCTAATCCTGTTCATTAGGCAGGTCCCTGGCACTATTAATGGCATTGCAGAATACTTATTAATAAAATCAAGGGGAATGCTACAATATGGAGAAGTCTTCTTCCTCTTGGTTACTGACGGAGGTAAGCATTAGAGGGCTTTACACGAAGGGGCAGACACTACACACATCTGTGAACCTGGGTTTCAAATATATCCTTAAAACTAATATATCTCTGTGTGTAAAAATCTATAGCATTAAAATATTTTGATTTATCATGTTCTGCTTTGGAAGGGTGCTGGTTGTTGTTTTTTTTCTCTGAAAGAGATTACATTTTGTCTGTTTCTCTGGAAGAAATAGATGGTTTAACATCACAGTATATAAATGGGTCTGAGGATATAACAGGAAGCTCCAGCTCTGCTGTCACATCATAGTCAGGAAAGCTGAAGGCTTTAGTCTCTAAAGGGAAGTGTCTGACAGTTAATTGCTAAATAAAAATTCTCAGGCAAATAACCAACTGTTTAATTATTTCTGAGCCTGTGAGATGTTGACAGCTGTCAAGGAAAATAAAAACAACAAAAAAAATCTGCTGTTAAGCACTATCATAATGAAAGAGAAAAGAAAAGATGTTTATGGATTGATTTTTTTAATAAACTCTCAACAGTTTTTTATAGATTTTTGGTTATTCTTTATGATTAAGAATAATTTAATCTTTAGGATATACGGTAATGCATAAATCTGTTTACAATTTAAGAAAGATCAGTGGAAAATCTAGGAAATGGTAACATTGCATATTATCCATACAAAATGCCACGTTATGGGAATGGAAGCACTGAGAGGTGATCAAGTATCAGGGAAGATGGAGATACTGAAACAGTTGGTTATGACTATAACTCATTCTTTGATGCTCAATGTTATAAAGCTATATTTATAGACATTGTCACTTTTTCCTTAAATGATATATTTCATGTATTTAATGACACTACTCACACATGTTGGTTAGAGTTTTATGGTTAAAACCAAGTAGTTTTGTTGTTAAGGCAGTAAGCAGTAGTTGTGGTGTGGGAGAAAACATAGAACAAAAACTTTCAAAAAATATAGTACTTTTAATACAGGGTATATTTATTTAAAATGCAGAAGCAAATCCACTAATTTGCTTACAAATTATAGCTCATGGAAAGGGATCTGTTAAGAAAGACAGATATATGTTATGGTTTTTGGTGGGTTTTTTTGGCTTAGTTGCACTCTCTAATTATTAAGAAATATTACCGCAGGGTAAAATTAAAAGTTAGGAAAGTTTAACTTTAAAATTCCTTCTTAAGTTGTTTAAATTACTTTCAAATTTGACATAATTCTTGGTGTTCTAACAGTTGTGTCTGAGATATATTACATCTCTGTATGTTTTGCATCAAATTGTTAATGTGTTAATCTCTGCTTTTTGTTTGGAACCAGAGCGGATTAGTTTTTAGACTTAAACTAGAAAAAACTTTTCTAACATTCAAAGAAGTCATTTAGGGCCTAGAAATTTTTAATACCCTCCAAGCTAGAACTAATTCTTCTACAAATTCTAATAATCCAAAACTGCAAACAGCAACAAGATCTATCTGTTTAGGTTATTACTACAGACAGATTATGCCTCTCAAATTCTGTGTCTCAAAATTTGTAAAAGCAGCCCTCTTAGAAAAATTCAAAGCAATTGCATGGAGATGGGGCATGAAGAATTCTTTCGTATATTGAGAGGAGAACAAAACGGAAAAAATGTGTCAAATGATGTGCTCTTTGACAAATACAAAAGGTAATCTTGTGGGGAGTCTTAAAAGAAATTAAGTGACAGTCCACAAGAACAATAATTTAATTTAGTGTAAAGCCCATCTGAACAATAATTTTTTGTACAGTTTTTTTGCAAGTTTAGTCTCAAGAATATCTAGCCGACATTTCTGAATTTTGCTGGACAGGATGTAAACAACTTTCAGCATTACAAGTGATGATAGCCACTTGCAATATTAGCTTGAAGGTCTTCAGGCAACCATGTTTTTTAGACCCAATATATAGTGTTGTAAGTGAATCAGTCCTTGAAAAGTAAAGGTATGTCGCTTATCGATCAGTCCCAGATGTTCAAAAGCAAACTAAACACACTCAGTCTTTGTTAAGTACAGAAGATAAGGCATACAAACATAAAGCCATTACCAGCCTTTAAAAATGAATCTCTATCTCAGTAGCCATGCTGCATTGCCTTGCAGCATCATTCATATGGTAGTGGTTTGGTTTGGTTGCTCTATTAGTAGTGAATAAATATTTCACATATCAGTTTCTGCCCACATGAGCTTATTGTCTTGGTAATTATCTGCACAATTATTCAAATAAAAATAAATAACTTAACCACTTTAGAATAGTCTATTAGACTGCCTAAAGTGGAAGTGACCTTGAGCACAAGCTGAATAGTGTTATGTGTGTTATGTGCCTGCAATGGATTTTTATGCAAGGAGAGTGCACGCTGTTTGGATTTCAATAGGGCTACACAAACAGCACAGAAAATTCAGTGTCAAGAATCTATGAAAAAACCTGTGTGAGGCTTCAGTGGGAAAATTAATAAAACTTTTTGTTTTATTAATTCCTCTCCCCTGATTTTTGTCTGTATTTAAATTAAATTGGAAAGCAGTTAAAAAAATCCAATGTATTTTGCTTATATACTCATTCAAATTTTCTGCAGAATTTCACACATCTTTATATTGTACTTTCCACATTTAACCTCTGCAGACGGCATGAATTTTGATTTAATTTCTATTATTGTGAAGATTGAATAGTATTCTCCCATCACTCAGTAACACTATTTGAAAGTCCTGGTTCTGCATACTGGAAGCCCTCTCTATGTTCCCAGTTTTCTCCTCTAAGTCAGGAAAAAAAACAACAGCTACCAAGAAGCAGAATTCCAAGGAATGTATCTGCTTTAAAAGATAAGTTAGACGTTAAAAAAACAAAAAGGGGGGGTGGGGGGCAGGGAGAGAGTCGGCATACAGAAAGTTACGTTTACTTTTCTGTTATAACATTGTCCAACAAAATGGGACTATGTGAATGCTTGCACTGACTATACCACCAGGTAGTTGGGAAACAGGCTCTTTCCCTCCCTTTACCCTTCAAGTTTAAGCTCAGAACAGCTGAGAACCCTTCCCTAATTTTATTGTAGTGCTTTTATTTCCACTGTTTTCAAGAACAAGTACGTTTCAAGGACCGTAAGAGAAGCAAAAATGTTATCATCGTCATGGTAGATTATCACCATTCTAACACGGATGTTTCCAAAGCATCCTCTGTATCACTGAAACTGAGTAACTTTTGACCATCATTGTAGCTCATCTTTGAACATGTTCTGGTTCCAATCATAAAGACTGACTGTGTCCTTTTTTAGGTCTTTCCCTAATAATTCCTTTCATAGCTTTACCAAGTATCAATCTGAAATCTTAATGATATTTCTCTTCATAACTTCAAGATCTACCTTCTGAACAGTAACGGTCAGCTCAAAAGTTACAATTTTGTATATGAAGTCAAAGGTCCTCCATGAGTATCAATTTTCATGTATTTGCACTGAATGCTTGTGTAATTTAACTGTCTTGTTACGCTGTCCTGTAAGGTTGTTCTGTTTATTTAGTTTATCCCCATCTTTGTTACTAGTAAAGTACTAGTAGTTGCGCTATTTCTTTAGGTATCCTTTCATTGTCTAAGAATTCTTTGGTGAATTCTGTTTGGTTCTGCCATACATGCGTTTCTACTAGTACGCACACAAATATATGCTAAATAAACTCCTAGTATTAAAAGTAAATATCCATGCACAAGTATCACAGTTTTGAATTGATTTACCAGCAAAAACGTATAATCTCCCACTAGTGGGATAATCAAACAAGTAGTAAAATTTTCTTCATAGTGTCTTTGGCAAAGATTGCTAATCTAGCATATTGCCAGATTTGACTGTCCTTGTGCTAAACATGTTTCAATATTCTGTCTTTATAAAACCTTTTATTGATACAAAGATTCTTATTTATTGTTTAGTAAATAATACACCTGTAAGAGGATGTTACTCGTATTTTGAAAATAGTTTGCTTCTCAATAACAGTTTTGTCAGAGAATGCATGTCTAAATATGCAATTGAAGATTAAATACCCTAGACGGTCACTTCAGTTTTGGAATTTTAGGGTTACTTATTGTACTGGTATTGGCTGGGATGGAGTTAATTTTCCTTGCAGCAGCACATGTGGTGCTATGCCAGGCTGTTAACCAAAATTGATATCACAGGGATGTTTTAGCTGTTGTTTGCAGTGTTTGCACACTGCCAAGGCCTCCTCTTTCTCCCTCTGCCCCTCCCAGTGACACAGCCAGGACAGCTGACCTGAACTGACCAAAGAGATATTCTGTACCACAGAGAATCACACTCAGCAATGCAAGGGGGGTTGCCGGGGGTGGTGCGTGGTGGTGGTGTAGTTTTTCCAAAAGTGCCATTGCTCAGGGAGTGGCTGGGCATTCGTCTCTTGGTGTTCAGTGATTGGTTTTGCATCCCTTGTTTAACCCCCCCCCCCCCCTTTTTTTTTTTTCACTTATTAAATTGTTTTTTATCTGTAGTCCATGAGTTTTGTTGCTTTTCCCTTTACAGTTGCCTGTCTCATTGCACCAGGAGACATGGGGAGTGAGCAAGCAGCTATGTGGTGCTTTGCTACCTACAGGAGTTAGCCTACCAAATCTATGCAAATCATCCACTTGTAAAATAAGTCTTTGTTTGTGTACTGGTTAGGAACTGTACAAAGAAAATATTTTATTCTATTATATTTTTAATGGTGCTAGACTGTCAGCTATTTAATGGGAGGACAGGTCAATTATTAAAATATACCTCCTGCTGAAGTTCTTCCCATCGAGTATTGAACTTCTCAAGTTTCTCATTGATCAGTTCGTCCAAGATGCCACCATCAGTTAAAGTCTGAGCCAATTCCCGAATCTGATTGCGATTTTCTTCTGGATGTCTCATTAAACGTTCCAAAGACTGAAACAAGGTCAAAAAAGTACTTTGTTTTCCTTTCTGCAAATAAGATTCTATGGAGCAATCAGAACTTGCCTTAAAAACGTAACTTTACATTTCATACACAATAAAAAAAGAGATAAAAGATATAAATAGCTATGTCCCATGCCTTGACATCAAGTTCTGTACCGCAAATAAAGAATTTTCGCAAAGCAATAAATTGGGTACTTGATTTTAAAACCAGGGACTACGCTCAGTGATTTCAGTAAGCCTATTTGTGTACTTAAAAATTTTAAAAAATAATGCTTGAGTATCTGACTGGATGAAGTTCAAAAGCAAAAATGCATTATTAATGTAACATTTTGTATTTTTATTCACTAATTAACTTAGTTTCTACAAATTTTAAATTAATTCCATGAATAAATTTAAATGAGTTCCATGAATAAAAATTAAGTAATAGTGAACAGAGTTGCAGTACTAAGATGAAAGCTTGAACTCTCTGAAGTCTTCATTTTCTTGACTGGCTTAAGTGAAGCCATGTTTTTTAAGAACAAGTATTCTACTGTCACCAAAAGTTGTCTATGACATCAGGCATAACACATGCAATTACTCTGTCTCACTTAGGTGGATTCAAATTCAAAACCTCATTTATTGAATGAAGTGAGAACACAGAACTTGCCAAATCATCTGCATCTTTCTTATGTGTAACGTTGATTCATAGTTTGTTTTGAAAGTAATGTGATTTACAATTTATCAATACATGTGATATGATATTTTTTAAGTCAGCACTTACATCTAAAGACTCAGAAATCTCTTCTGCACCTCCCTGGATATTTTCAGTTGCCTTCAGTTTCACTTCAACCTCATTCAACCATTTATTTTCTGCATCCAAATATGACAATAATTCACGCCAACATGCCCATACCTCCTGATGGAGAAAAAGTAGTTTACTGAGATTGAAAATGTCACAGGTAACTTTCTATTATTAAAACATTTAAAACATTACATGTTTCATCACCAAAACAACATGGTTGATATCTGATGGTTACAGTGCCATTTAGTTGATTTTCCCCCCAGTATTTATATGTTTCAAATAGATATAAATCACAACCAAAACATTCTGATTAAACAGTAAAACCACAGAATATAGTGTGAAAAAGTGAATACTTCTGCTAAACATGACTTGAATCCTCTGTCTTATGAATTATCCACTTTTTATGCTTTTCTGTAAGATTTTCTTGTAATATATAAATATAGAAATTATCAAATTTTTAATGACTCATGTTAGAGGTTTGTATCTTTCTGACAAGATGTAGTTAGGCTGCTTATATATTCTGTATATTAATTACTTAAAGAACAGGTTCATAAAATGTCTACAAACACAGCTTTCAAGAATTCTGATGGAAATCTTCATGGAAATTAATTTTAAACAACATCTAATGCAATTTATAGACCACTTAACTGCTAGAGTACTAAACATAATGTTGTAAAATAAAATTATGTTCTTATTCTCCTGGAATTAAATTGTTGTCCACTATTTTATTTTTACAGTTCCTGAAGATACTTATATAAGCAAATAAAAATGGCACTTTATGCACAAGCAAAACATTTAAACTCTCCATAAATCACCTTTTCCTTGCTCCCTTTTTGTTAATAGAAGTTAATATAATTTTATTGAGATGCATTAGGATGTTTTTATATCAAGTTTCCCAGAATGCAATTCATCTCACCTAACTTTGGTCATATCAAATGTGTCGGGTCTAGGAAGAGTTTATAGAGGGTTATTACCACTCAACAACAACATTAATGATCAGGAGAAATAGAGGCTACCAGCTTAGACAGAATTGTCACAGTGAAATTTAGAGGAGATAAATTTTACCCAGGTATAAAATTGTCCTGTAAAAAGTTATCTATTCCAAATTTGTTCACAACAAAAACTCATACCTGATTCACTGTGGCCACTGTATAATACGCAAATAGTCCTATGGGAAGAGTCTTTAATGGGGTTGGCCAAAATGGCAGAGTCAACTCAAAATGCATGAGACATATTCAGCTTGCCAGCAGATCAAATGCTGTTCCCATGCTGAGATAAAACTCCCTGTTTGGCTTCAGTGCCATTTAATCAAAATCTCAGCCATGGAAGAAAGATGCCTAGAGGAGCTGGTGAAAACAATGTCACAGGGTTGCTACAGAAGCCAGATTCTTCACTTAACTCAGATGGTTAAGAACCCTGAGCAGCCATTGCTGTCTTCCACATAAGAGCCATGTTTGAGGCTTCTCTTTTAATATGACTCTCTAGCACATATGATTCTCAAAAAGATTTAGTATATGGCTCATACCATGTGGTATGTGGTATTTGGTATATGGCTCATGAAGCGAGGACAGCCTTAGGCTACTTATGATCCTATATGCTAATACATCTTTACTCTCTACCTTACTTATGCAGTTAGAAGGGCTATAAATACAATGACTGACAAGTTATCCAACCTCCAAAGTTTTACACTTTCCATTCAGTCTGCTGCAGAGTCGCTGGTAGCTGGTAATTAGAACATCAAGCTCCTTTTTCAATGCCTCATGAGCTGCAGGTGGAGCTTTTGCTATAAAATTATTCACAGAATCAGTAATAAGCTTCACTTTCACTTCTTTCTGCATGGCTTCTTCCTTTGCTCTCTGAAAAACAAAAATTGTAGTCCCGGAATTTAAGAAGGAAACTTATTTCTAATAACTATTAGAATTCTCTTTGACAGAATTCTGTAAGAGGGAAAAAAATTCAGCAACCTCACAAAACAAAATGCCAAGAGCCATTTAATTCCCAGACTGCCTGACATAATCTTGAATGCACCCAAACCCAATCTTTTTTCCTTTTGTTGCCAGTATACAATACTCAATACCATTTAACATCTCACAACTGTTTAGTTTTCTGGAGATCAGAAAAGTAAAACATTTCATTACGTTGTTTTTGGTTGGTTTTTTTTTTCCCCAAGAAATGCTCCAAATACCTTTGCCATAATAACTTATGAATTGCAACTGACACCCCCACCCCCCCAAAAAAAAAAAAAACAACCAAAAACAACTGTGGTGTTATAAATTAATGTATCCAGGTTTTAAGGTACAATCACAAGTAGCAAGACAGAAAATAAGGAAAATACTTATAACTGATTTTTTTATCCTTGCCACTGTCATTAACCTGCATTTAAAGAGAAAATGAGAAAATAATTTTTTCTCCAGTGTATATTTCACACTTTTATTAGAGTATTAATATTGATTCCATTCTCTCACTTTACAGAGATGGAAAAATCAACTCCATTAATCACGACCAGCAGACACTAACCTAACATGGAGAGAGGACGAAGTGAAAAGGGAGTGTCTGCCTAAGCAGCACTTTCTGCATCAGACCCTAGGCAAAGAAGCTTAACAGACATAGGAAATATAAAGATCAAAGGGACACAGAGAAAAACAAATGGATGGTGAAATAAACCCATAACTAAAAAATCCTATATAACTGATCTGGTACCATCAACCTGCCACTTTTTCCCTGTTTTAGCCTATATAAGCACAACACCTGATAAACCCAATTCCCAACTTTCTTCCTCCATCTTTTGCTACTCCCCCTCTTGTTATGCTGTCTCATTTGTAAGATATAAGATTATCATACCTAGCATTGTTTCCTCTGGGTGCTTATAATGGGATGGTGTCTATGACTGCAGACATACTGCTACCGGAAACAGAGTGATGGTATACATAGTGGCATCAGTGTGTACTGGTCTTCACAGGAATTTAAGATGGGAACTCCCTGGCCCGAAAACACTAAACCAAAACCTTGCTCCAAACAACCTGCTTTCTCTCTGGGTCTGAGAAAGTCCATGAACCAGAATAATTGGGATCAGGCTGCCATTGTCAGAAAGTTTACGAGGTTGCTCTTGGCTTTCCTTTTCCCTAGCTGTGGGAAGAAATGGGCTGCAGGATGAACAAAGAGTTCTTGTCTAGATTTTGCCTGTTGTGTGTGACAGAAGAGGTGGCTGCAAGCCTTCAGGGAAAGGATCATCATAAGCAGGTGAAGGAATGCATGACAAATGATCTGGTTATCTGCATAGGTTGAGGTGTCACATTTTGGCACAGCCTGTACTTCAGCTTGAAGTGCAGAATATTCAGCAGGAAATAGATTATAAAGGTTGTGTCTAAAACTATACGTCTTACCCATTTTTTTATGCAGTATAATGTATAAAATTGAGGTTTGATATTTAGTTACTAAAAAAACCCTGTATCTCTAGAGCAGATGTTTACTTTTGATAGTGGATGCCCCATCCCTTGAAGTGTTCAAGGCCAGGTTGGATCTGTCTTTGAGCAACTTGGTCTAGTGGAATGAGTCCTTGTAGGCGGGTGGAACTAGATGGTCTTTAAGGTCCCTTCCAACCCACACCATTTTATGATATGTCTCACTTACAATGAATTGAACTTGTTACATATATTTCCGTATTTTCTGTATATTCTGACTGGCATCAAGTAATTTCTGTCATAAATTAAGAGATCATTGGTTGCATGGTCAGATACTCTCAAACACTGACAAAACCCCATTGTCAATGAGGAGTATGTGAACATAGTGTTGGATAGATTGTTTAAGCCATATACTCTGACTTCCTGAATAGCACAGGCCAAACAATTCACCTATGAAGTAAAAATCAGTCCACATCCAGTGGCTGAGCAAGAGTACACTTCAGCATGTATCACAAACTAGTGTTTTTGTCCAAAGGCCATATTCACCCCATATGAAACCAACATTATTAATTGAGACCAAAATATGCTGTTCCTGTAGTGCTATACTAAAGAAACAGTAAATTATGCATACTTAGTACACACCAACATGCATCTTGAAAACCTAAATCTTATCCCTCCCTAATACAAAGAGAAGACATAAAACTGATTTCACTCTATCCGTTAAATGCTGCTAACACCTGATTCTTAGGAATTATTCCTTACATAAAAGAATCTGGAAGCTGCATCAAAATCAAGTATTCAATAAAACAAAGAGGAAAAAAATCAACGTAGTATTGTAAGAGATTAAAGATCTCCCAACATATTCCAAATAGAAATTATTTCAAGCCACCTACCACTTCAAAACTTAGGCTAAAAAGTAGACCTCAAAAGACACCTTCCTAAAAGAACGACTAGATATTCTTTACAATGAGAGCTTCCAAAAGAACTTTTTAACACAGATCAAGGATTTAGTTAATCTTTTACCTTCAGTTCCTCAATAGCTTTCTGTAATTCATCAGGTGTTTTATACTCAAAATCTCTTTCCAAATATTCTTCCTCAGCTTGTGTTATCCATTCATGCATCTCTGACAAATCCTTTCTGAGACTCACTGTCTTATCCAAACCACCTTTTAATGCTGCCTTCTTAGCATTGGCCTGTAAGAAAGAAAAGATTGCATGGTACTTAATGCAAAGCTACTGTAGAAACAACTATATTTTAGCCTGAAGAGAACCAATTTAAATCCTATACTAATCACATTGCTAGTAACATTGTATGTTACATTTTTACATACTACATTGCTGTAATTAGGCAGATGTTAACAAGGAATTAGATAGATATTAATAACAGGTAATCAAGAAAGTATTACACATGTGCATACATCCTTTTTTTTAGTGAGTCATTGCTGTGCAGAACGAGTTTTCAATGATCCTAGAATATCCTGAGGTCATTAGAAAACAAATCTGGAAAAAATCCATCACCCAGGGACTATCTTCTAAAAGATGTAAAAAGAACCACCACAGGAGACCATGAAAGTGCATCCAAGGATGAAACCAGAGGCTCTTGAGCTATAAAGTCAGATGGCCTTCTAACCAGTTTGAATGCAACTTGCTAGAGAAGAAAGCAATATGCATAGCTCCCTTCTACTAATGAGGTCATTATTGATTATCTCAGAAAAGTGTATATCCTAAAAATAGGTAAGTAAAAAATGAACTTCCCAGTGGGAGAAACTACTTATCTTAAAGGAAAATAATGCTTCTGTGAAATCCTTTGCCAGTCATTATGTAGGGGTCATATGATATGTTATACAGCTCATGTATGGAACCAGAACTAGATGATATTTAAGATCCCTTCCACCCCAAACCATTCTTTGTTTCTATGATTCTGCATCAACTTATCAAAATTGTCCATAACTGTTTGATCCATTGGCTGAGCCATCTTTCAGTGGTGTAAAGAAGTTTACAACAAAACCAGTTAGTTGCACTGGTGCTGTTTTTCAGAGCTGGTCTTGCAGAGCTGATCATGACAATATCCTGCACTGTGATGCTACTTCAGTAAATGTCATTTTCAGTCACAACAAGAGGAACTCTGTATTTGATCTTAGTTTCTGACTGTTACTGGCTTCACTAGCCATCCTTGAGGACTAGCTGTTACGTATAAATGTTGTTCTACATACATGTTGTTTTGTAAAACAGAGTAACAATAAAAAGGTGATGTTCAACAAGTATAGAATCAGAACCATATATGGCCCTGCAAAATTTCTTCTTCCCTCAGTCATTGTACCTGAAGACAGGGTAATCTCCTGTCACCTGGAAAGAGTATCTGCCAATTGTTAGTACTCAGAGTCATATTAACTGCATGTATATCAACCCAAGCTGATTTTTCCAAATTCTTTCATGAAATTCCCACAGACCAAACTGATTTTTATATTTATTACTCATGTGTTTAATAGCTCTTACTGAACAAGTTGTGTTAGAAATGCTCACTGAGAGGAAATAATTTGTGCTGTGTACGGAACAGAATTATTACAGTCAGATTTTAAGGGAAGTCAGAAGAAAACTGTAATAGACTTCTAAACTCATAAGGCATTACTTGAGATTTCTATGAGAGAAGTGCAAAGACATTCCAACTTATTAACATTACAAAAATAAGCAATTAAAAAATCAACATTAGTTGAAGGGTAAAGACTACAGAACTGGATCAATAAAATGTCTTACATATTTCAAAGTTCAACTTTTTTGAAAAATGTTTTTTATGAGAAAAACATACAAAGGCTATTTTTCACATGTAAAGTGAAGAATAATAATTCTAGAAAACATTAGACCACCTTGAAAGGCAATAGTTTTACTATTACAGAAATAGACATTAAAAAGTTAGAAAACGGAATGAGCAAGTAGAAAAAACAATACAACCTGAAAGACATTTTCTTTGAACTATCATAAAGAATGAGAATCCAAAGGCCATAATTGAAATAATAGTAATTTTTACATCCCTTAATCTGTAAAATTATTTATTATGACTGTCTTTAATTAAAATAAAATAACTGTCCTTGCCCGATATGACCTATTCTCTCAAATTTGTGTGACCATCAGAGACTGTAATTTACACAAATATATATGTGTGCATACTCTTAATTCCAATTTACTGCCTTAATGTCTTACTTAGTCTGGAGTAATGACATGCAAGTACAAGATGCAAAAGAAAATGTAACACTAAATAAAGAACTCATTTTTTTTGCAAAAGCCCATATACCACTTTAACATGCCAGTTTTGCAGGAGCCATAAAATCATTCCTGTTAAGATCTAAGATATTAGTATGTAACTTCTTTTATAAAAATAGTAAGATATTGTATTAGAATATAAAGAAATATACTTTACATGTATGGCTGCATACTGAATAATATTCCTAAAATGGAAGTTTAATTAATGTGAACCAACTATGTCAAATTCAGTTTCAAATCTAATGGATATGCATAGAAGGACAAATTCTGCCAATAAGAAACCTGATTTTTAATTTGAAATGAATGAGTCACAGCAGAAGATGTGATACCTGTTGACAAATATGTTCCCATTGAATATTGAGATCCTTTAGTTCTTTTTCTATTCTGGAAGCAAATTCTGGCTCTGCTCCACTTTTCATTTTCTTCCCAACCTCATTAACACTGTTCAAACTGGGCTGGATTGTCTGGATATCATTCACTAAGGCCTAAAGGAATAGCAGAATATTAGCAAGCAGCATTCACACAAGTTTTCAGGTATGCTATCCTTATCAAAATGCATCTATGTAAGATTCTGACTAGTCTTTGATGCAGATCTCCACTTAAATGAGCACAATTAACAAGCTTAGCTATGAAAATGCATTAAAAAGTAATGAGCAGCTGTAATGTGGTAAGCAATGCTGTATCAGATAAAAGTTAATTTGCAAAACATATATTATGTGAATTTCAAATGTTATGTATATACTATATATACACAGACATATAACGCTATATATACTACATATTATATCTATTACAATGCCTATATCTTTTATTCACATTTGCTAAAAAGCATCCCAGCACAGTAGTGGAAAACTATTTGTGAAGCCATTAACTGTACCAGCATTATCCTTGGGTTGGTAATTCACCTGATAACTTCCTGAAAATTACCTGAAAGGTGATATACTCTGGTTATGTCCAATTATTAGAATTTAATTTGTGGTTGAATATTATTTAAGCCCTGAGATAGTTCTAAACTGTCACTTCCAATTTTATTTCCTAAGGCCTTTTTCAGTGCTGCAGATGTTACCTGGGCTTCCTACACAGTGGAAAAGGCTAGAAGTGTAAACACATAAAAGATGATGAAGATTTTGGCAGGTTTATTATATGTTTGACAGTAATAGCCAATATTTGTGCAAACTCTTCATAAATTCAGGTGACAGATTTTAAAAGTTATGTTAATTTACTGTTCTGTAGAGATAACAGTTGTCCGATATGATTTATAATCATTTTTATTTACATAAGAGATAAGAGAGAAAGTTTTTTCCCTGCTATAAATATGGAATGATACAGTCACTGTATGCATGTATGTATGTATGTAATAAAGTTTACAATTTTTTACCTTATTTTTCCTTCAAACCCAGGAAATGCAGGATGTTCAAATGCACTGCAGAAGACAACCCCCTTATGACATGAAATAATTTTTAGGAACAGTAATCATTTGTGTAACATCTCTATAAGCCTAGCTTATAGAATAAGCTAGAATAATAAATAAATAGACAAATAAATAAATAAATAAAACAGAATAAGGTGGAATCAAATAATTGCCAAGCAGGCAAGTAATACTCACTGTACATTGCTCAAGTTGCTTTTCCAGTGCTTCTGAATCACCAAGAGCGGGCCACTCTTCCTTCAGAAAAACATCCACTTCAGCCATCCACTTCTTCAGTGTTTTAATGTCATTCTGTTTTATTAAAAAGACATTTTATTGCATCATAGAGAACATGACTGACAATAGTGTAATTCATCCTGGCACTATGACTAAAACTCATTGCAGTCTAAGTTCAAGATTATTGAACCGTCTGAAAAATACAAACACGGCAGAGGAGCAAAACCAATTTTATCTGAGACCATCATTGACTCTTTAGCCTGCACTCTGACCATTTCTGCCCAAGTTTAATGTGCCTGCAAGCAGGCAACGTTTTGGCTCTCAAGTTTATGCCTTCCAGATATTGTTCATGTTTAGATGTTGCATGCGTGTTCATTGGTTCCTTGTATGGCTTCAGACTACTCATGCTAAGCAATTAATTCAGGCTCACCTATTAAATCTTCCTGTGCTTCAACTTACATTTCAGACTCCTTTTGGAAGTTGCATGCTCTATTGCTTATTTCTCTATCAGAACACAACACAGAAAAACTCCCTTACTACTCAGAATGAAAAAAAAACAAAAGTAATTGTAAAAGTAATTGCAACAGATTCACTTCAGAAAGAAAAATCATATAATGACTCAATGAGTCATTTCAAATACTGACTCTCAGTTACTGTTTCTAGCAGTAGGTTATTTGTAATCACTATTTTGCTTTCCATTGTCTTTAATTAACCCTTGAAATTAATAAAAAAAGCTAAATATCAAATGTTTAAAAAGAAGGAATGCTACTAGCCCCAGTCAATATTACATAGAAAATCTAATACCTTGAAAGGCAGAATAAAATTTAGAAAGATATGTCACTTACAATTACCTTAAAATGCCACCTTAGATAAACAGTTAGATGCACATGTTAAAATAAAAGTTAAAAATGGCAAAAAATTTGAAAGGCAAATTATAAAGCATTTGTTCATCAAACTGTTTTCATCAACAGTGAGGTACATATTGATGTTATATGCTGAATGCAAAGTTGAATTAAAGCACAAAAAAAGGACATTTCATTAGAATACAGACTGTGCCCTAAAATGTGTACATAAAAGCCTTAGCAACTATTACAAGATAGATAACCAAAGGGAACATTTTCCTAATATGCTTGATAAACTTAATAGCAACAGGCTACCATGGAAAATGGATGGACTTAATAACTATAATAATACAGAAATTATCGGTATACTTCAGAATGGCAATTACCAAAACACTGTTGAAGTGTCTACTGAGAATTCCATTATCAGTCAGTAAAAATAGTTCAGAATTCATGATGAAACTTTAATACCTTTAAAAAAATACTTTAAGTATAGCTCATTAATACTGCAAAATATAGATCTGATGGGATTTACTTAAAAAGAGATCAGTTTCCAGCTACCAATGAAGATTGAATGTATGACTTGCATTTTTAATCAGACTGTAAATGCATTTTATTTATCCACACTGATTTCATCGTATCCCATGCTGACACATTCCATAAATCGCAACAGCTAAAATAATCGTCTGGAAGTCATTCAAGGAGTTGAAACGACAATGACTTTTATATTACCTGTGTACTACAGTGACTTCAGCAATAAATGTAAAGGCTCACATAGCTAAAAAAATACATGCTGTAGCGAGGATGATCATGATGCTCAGGACTCTCTCCTTTTAAGTGTATTGCTATGTTTTGTGCAGTTGCACATTTTCATTACACTATTGATAAAACCGCTTTCCAGTTTTCCTATTTATATTGGGTTTACGTGGCAAGGTTTTGGTAGCAGATGTGGCCTGTGTGAGGAGAGGCCCAGTGCTGCCCAGCGCTGCACACAGCCAGCTGCAGCTGCCTCGAATGGACCCACCACAGGACGGAGCTGACCCCATGGTTAGCTAGTGACGCCTCTGTGATAATACAGTTAAAAAAGGGCAAAAATGCCAGGCACACAAAGTAGGACAGAAAAAAATTTAGAAACATCCCTGTAGACACCAGGCTGAGTGAAGAATGAGGGAGAAGTGTTCCATACACCAGAGCAGAGATTCCCTTGCAGCCTGTGGTGAAGACCATGGTGACACAGGTTCCCTCCCTGCAGCCCATGGAGGGCCATGGTGGAGCAGATATCCACCTGCAGCCCACGGAGGACCCCATGCCAGTGCAGATGGATGTGCCCTAAAGGAAGCTGCAGCCCATGCAGAGTTGCAGACAGGAGCAGATAGTTCCTGAAGGACTGCAGCCTGTGGGAGGACCCATGCTGGAGCAGGGGAAAATAATGAGGAGGAAGGAACAGCAGAGAGGAACTGTTATGGACTGACCGCAGCTCCTGTTCCCCATTCCCCTGTGCCCCTTGGTGAGCAAGGGAACAAGTGTAAAGCAATGGAGTTCAGACTAGGAAAAAGAGGAAGGGGCAGAGGTGTTGTTTTAATTTTCGTGTTTGTTTCTCACTACCCAAATCTAATTTAATTTTTCCCAAGTTGTGTCTGTTTTGCCTATGATGGTAACTGATAAGCAGTCTCCCTGTCTTCATCTCAATCCAAGAGCTTTTCTGTCCTATTTTCTACCCCTGTCCTGCTGAGGACAGGGAGTGAGAGAGCAGCTGGGGCATCTGGTTGCTGACCAAAGTTATCCCACCATACCATTAAACTTTATTTCATGGCCAGCTTCAAACAACAGAGATGCAGCTACGGAGCCAAAATTACAATTTAGAGCAATGTGGCACTTCAGTAGTTAAATTATAAATGGCACTGATAAAATATTTCCTCTTTTTTCATCCATTTTGCCTATCTAAAAACTGATTAAGAGTAACAAAATAATCAATACTTTTCTTCTCCTATTTTTTTTTCCCTCTACAAAAGAAATGCAAGAACACTTTTCCAGAAAATTTATTCCTGAGCAGACAACTCTATTGAACTAAGCTGAAAATAACAACTACAGTTCACATGCTATTGTATTATAATTCACATGGAGTTAATCATGTATCATGTTCTGCTACCAGCAAACCAAGACCCAGGACACAAATATTTGGTGTTGTAAATAGAAGAAATACAGAGACACAACACTGAGAGGAAACACACTATAAGAACAGAGCTTTGAGTATGGCTACAGGATCTCAATATTCAGAATTTTCATTGCAGTATATCCCATGAATATTCAAGTGCTCATTTGCATGGGGGTGAGGAGAGAAAAACTTATAAAAAAATTAAAAATACTTTCTTCATTTTTGTGACTAGTTGATCTGATTACCTCTGAAACCTGTCCCTTGAAATTCTATAGAAATAGAACAGGAATATGATAATAATGGACATTTTAAATATTATAACATCTAAGTCATAGACATCCCCTGTAATGCTGATACATGTGATTTATAAACACGTATAAATAGGAGATACTCCCATTGAGAGAAACAGTGTAAGGTTCCAATGCCATCATTCCAAATACCTGAAATTCACGCAATTGTGTAAGTCAGATACACTTCTGCTTTCTGGTATCTGCTCCCAAGATATTACCGTATTACAAATTACTTTAAGTATATAAGTCAATCCATTAAAGTCAATATGGTTACAGCTGCTTCAGCTGCATGAAAAAGTACTTCAGCTATATCAAAAAAGGTAACTAGAGGAATATTTAGTAGCAATTTCATTGAAATAAAACATAAATTTTGCTATTGAAACAACATAGGCAGAAAGCCACAAAATCAGATTTCAAAGTAAAATCTTGGACCCTCCAAAATCAAGTGAACATTTTAATACATTTTATGTAGTGTTTTGATATTTCACTTTGGTGTTACTTTCTTGAGGTGTATGTGTTCTGTGCTAGTCCCACAGCCACAAGCCACCACATAGCAGTTGAGGCTGAAAAAGTTTGGTTAACCTGGAATCGCTGGAGTTTGGTCATAAGCTCCTCAAGTTTCTGACAATGTTCCACCAGCTGTGCTGATAATTTCTTCCAGCGGCCAAGGACCACCTCAATCTCTGATCGATATTTTTGGCTGACTTCTGCAGGGGCTTTCCTGGACAGATCTTCCACAGTTGTGCTGAGATAGTTCAGGTTTTTTTGCTGCTCTTGCAGAGAACTTTGTAGAGCCTATGAATAAGAAGCAAATTCTCTTTGTTTCACAAACACAGGTGAGACTGCTGAAGAAAGAAGTTAAAACTATAAATGTAGGTCACCTTTGCTAAAACAATTTTTTCTGTTTTTCTCAGACTCGAAAGTAGAAATTTTAGTTGAACTGAGAATATAACCAGAGGGGTTTATCTCTGTTAATAGAGGTGATCCACATACACTTCGTTAATTTGAGGTAAGAATTTACTATGGCCTTAATTATTCCACTTTCAAAAGAATCAGAGTATGCTGGGAAAAAAAAAAAAAAAAAAGATAAACTTAGAACTACCTCTATGATTTAAAGTTTTTGATAACTTCTCAAAACTTTTGCAATTCTTAGCCCAAATTTGCTGCACTATCTTTTGTTCTATACTTTTTTCTTTCTGAATGTGCATTAATAGTTGCATCAAACAACATGCTTATTAGCCATCCAACAGTAGAACAATTATCAAACAGTGAAATGCAGGGAAGGTTTGTAGCCACTGGCAAAACTTGTTCCATATTTGTGTCTGCTTGTAAATTTGACAGGAAATCTGACAAAGTCCATGCTGCATTTTGCAATTCACAATCATTCCCATGTCAGCACTGGGAAATGACATGAGCTAAATCTATACTTAACTACCAGAGCTATCATCAGAGTAATATTTTATATATCATGAGGACAAACAAAGGCTTTTCCTTAACATGTTCAATATTTTATAAAAGCAGTTTCAATGGTGAAGAACACTTTCAGTCCTTCAGCTTTAGGAATCATTATAATCAAGCATCCACCGTCTCCACAACACCTTGCCTAAAACCATAACAGGTATAATTCCCTCAAGATCCATAAGCTTCAGCAAACTCATGACAACTAAGGATTTGTTCCTTTAAACGTTTCATTTGAGGCATTCGCCCCCAGCCTGACCACTCACCTTGAGCTCCCTGAGTCTCTGCTCCATGATTTCATATTCAGCAACTGCAACCTCAGGCATGGAAAGTTTAGTTTCTGACTGTTGGATCCACAGAAGTACAGTGTCCATTCTCTCTTTGTAGTGTGCAGGAGGCAAACTGTCAAAAACTATATTCAATGGGAAAGAAAAAGGACAGAAATTAAATAAATTTGTGCTTTTTTTTTTTTTTTTTTTTTTTCTGAGAAGTGTTAGATAAAAGACCGAGCAACTGGGCCAGTATGTCGATGTCAGATTTTTCCAAAATTTTGGAAGCAGAAAACTTTTGAAGAATGAATACACTTATTCTAATGTTCATGATATCTCTGCCATTTTATCAGTTGTGTGTCATTTGACTTGCTAGTTATAGGTCACATGGCAACTTCTATAGCCAAGACAAGTAGTCTAAAAATGTGTGTTTAGAGATTCACAGGCAAATCATCGTACTTAACCCAAATTCATATTGCAGAAAAGCAGTAAGAAACAGCATTCCCTTTTATGGTCCATGTTTGTGTGTTTAATGTTTCTGTTCAAGTAAAATGTTCTGTTCAAGACATCTGTTCAAAGCTTAGAAAATTAATCTTTTTTCAGCATTAAAGTTTTATTTTATTTAACTGTGCTTATTGTGCCAACATTACAGCTGCTGTAAATAGACAACATCTGGCATACACATGAGCAACTCATTAGCAGAGATACTCCCTCTGCCCTCAACAACAGTTGCTTCTATACTTACTGGAAAAAGAACAGACAAATAACGTGCCTGGTTGGAAATGAAACGTTTCCAACTTGCACCACATAACAATGAAGTATATAAAAGGTGAAAAAAATGTTACACCTATTCCTACCTCCTGTATGCCTCTGGTGTTTCAGAAAGAACTGTACTGGAAAATTACATAACTGGACAAAAAGCAATTTTGACAAACAACACAAAGTTTTTAAGTGCAAGCTTGCTTACATTCTCACACAGCAATGCTTGGCAGAAGGTACTTCGGATTTTAACCTATTTTTTTAGCTGATCAACAGAATGCTGCTTGAAAAAAACCCTGATATTTTCAGTTAGGCATCACAACAACATACGAAAATCAGGGCAATTTAAACTCTGTCTTATAGACTGTGTGCTTTGTATGGCATACTTTCCTCATATAAATCTTGCCTGATCTATCTATCACACACATCTGGGGATTTACAAAAGACTTGGTACCAAGAAAGACAAAAATTTTTTCCCCTGTGATGTATTTTCTTTACACAGAAAGTAGTACTAATACATTCTTGGAAACACAGAAAACAAACATTTCCCATCTCATCAAATAACATTTTATATGTTTTTTGTTCCTTAGTGAGACTTGTACTGTCTTTGACTGATTTAATCCAAGCAATTCCTAGTTTAGAATACAACATGCACCTAAACACATCACTCCAAATGAATGGAGATATAATTTCAACAGCTCAGAAATGTTAAAGGAGTATACAATTCTTAAACTTCAATTTTATTTAGAAATATGAAATAGAGTTCAGTATTGTTATGTAATGTTTGACTTCTATAAATACATTTCTTATTTAAATGAAAAACAAATCTTAGGACTAAAGTATGAGTTCAAGCAGCTATATTAAAAAAATGGCTACGTTCTTAGCCGTGAAGGGCACCTCTGAACAGGTAAAAACACAAGATATGCTGTTACAGCATACTCCACCAAACTGCATGAAACTCTTATCTTGCAAGTCTGCCAATAATAATAGTAATTTTAAAACGAAGCAAACGCTGCAAATGCTTTGTCCTATTTTAATGATTTATGTTCTCTACTATAAGAAGGATTAAATGAGAGTTCAAGTGGGATCACAGATGTTGATCTCATCAGTTTGGTAGCTTTCCAAGTTGGTTATTAAATATTCCATTTAAAAAAGTTCAGTGAAAAAATAGTTTTCCAATTTCACTTTTCAAGACTACTAGTAGTGAAAAATTAGTTTTCAATGCCTTTTGCCTACTTAGAGTTCTGGGGGCTTGTTGGGTTTAGGGCTTTTTTCAGGTGGTAGTGGTGTGGTGATTGTTTTTTGGTAGGTTTTTTTTTGTTGTTGGTTTTTGTTGTGTTTTTTTTTTTTAAGATAGACAATGTGTCAGCATTTTTATCCACAAGGAAGCATATTAACATCTTTTTGGATGACACTTTTGATGAACCTATATTGTTTTTTCAGTTCATGGTGCCAATGGTGAGAATCCAGTCTAACTCCTATAGTGGGATTCACCTTACTTAATTTTAGCTGTCTAAATAAACACAATTATTGTCTCTCTGTGGGCAGTATGGATCTCTAAATTCTCCATGCTTATAACATAAACACACATCCAGACCTGTTTATTTTTATCCTAAAATTTGCTTTGTGATACTAAAGTTTGTGGATTAAGGTTCACATGATAAGCACAGTGAATTAATATGGATTCTGCTATATGACAAAAAAAAATCGTGAATTGGTAGTCAGAAACATATAACATGCCCATGACACAAGCTATAGGTAAACTAGGCCCACAACAGAACTCTAACAAAATATCACAGAAGGGAAATACAAATATGTCCCTGTAAAATAGCAGAATACATTTCCCTTCCCACAATAGGAAAATTTTGCTGCATTACTGTTCCAATTCTAGGGAATGCATTTTGGTGTGACTAATATTATCCACCCTTGAGAACTGACAAGCAAGTACATTCACACTTGCATATTCATTTTAGAGGCAGTGCTTAAATTTGGAAATACAATGTGCAGATAGGAATTTGTCTAGGATATATTTTTAGTAAGTAGAGATATTAAAACATGTAAAAACAGCTTTCCAAATAAGTAATTTTTCCCCCTCACAGCTTCCTTTTCATGACCAGATTTTCCAGTCATCAATTTTTTTTTTCCCAGATCAGAATTGAAATGAGAATACAATTATCTCGACAACTATCAAATCACAATGAATATGGTGCAAAGTGTATCTCTCTTCTATAGTCAGAACAAATCCAACTGTTCATTACATCACTGTGAAAAAAGAAAGGCAATAAATATAATCTATGGAATCACTTTATTAAAAACTTACACCCAAAAATGAATGAAATAGATTGAACTGCATGTATTTCCAATAAAAAACTCCTCAGTAGTAACTGCAGTTTAAAACCATGCTGATTTTCTCACATCTTTCTTTTGCTTATTTTGTAAATACAAACACTTGAAGCTATTAATCAAAGTCTGTATATTGATGACTTCATAAAATCTGTGATTCCCTTCTCCCACATCTTTCACCAGAAACTCTCAAAGTGGAAACATAAGGATTCTTGTATAATACATAATTAAGGTTGTGCAAGTGCTTGAACACTTCCAACTTTCATCTATTAAGCATTTAAAAGAAAGAGAAGGGAAGCCCTTCTCCAGTTCTACAAGATCTAATATAACAGTGAATATCTTGTAAAGACACAAATTTTTTTTAGGTGGCTTTATTTCCCATTCTCATAAATTTTCATTTTTACCATGGAGGAAAAGGATGAAGTGACCTACAGAGCAGAGGATGTTACCTCATACACATTAATTTCACAGGCTGCTTCCTCCTTTCATTCTTTATTTAAATACAGGTGGGGAAAAATTACCACAAGAAATGGGTGCAGAAGCAAAATGAAATTACTTGCATGCTACTTGTAAAAATAATATTTTCTCTCACACATCTGAGCTGTATCTTCAGCTCAAAAGGCACATTCAAAGAAAGTTAAGCAAACAATGACTCAAAAACAAACAGCAATGAATATTATTGCTACTAAATCATAGTTCAGGTCAGGTCTTAAGAAAAGTTTACAGTTATGAAATTTATAGGACACTTGCTTAAAAATTTTGTTCCTCGAGTACGCAGTGATTTGTGAGAGATGATTATACATATCATAACAATTTCACTGTCACTTATCATCTGTCTCTAAGATACTTAGAGCATCAAAATAAGAAGTTCAAAGTTCAAGCAAAAGCAGACAAATGACAGAATAAAACTCCAGATGTTATGGTTACTGTGGTTTGTTGCCTTATAAAATTATGCCAAGACTGATTTGCATGAAATCTCTGTAATGCAACCCTCTTTAAGATATTGTATTAGCAGATTAGGGGGAAAAGTGGTGTAAGTGCGAAATGACTGTAAGCATGGGGTGAGTAAATAAAAGGTCTAGTGAATCTTGAGATGATGTAGAAGGCAAAAACATTCTAAAGTCCTTCTTGAAATAAATAGGAGACATCATCTGAATGCAGATGAATAATTCATCACTACTACTACTACTACTAATAATAATAAAAACAACAATGATTATGTTGATGACTTCACCTTTGGGAATTACTGATTCTGCAAGTGTAGATTCAGAATTTGAATGGAAAGCACAGTGCATGAATTTATGAAGCAGAGAAATGTGGAAATAACTTTGACTTTTCCTTTGCTGCATCCATCTTTATAGTCTTAATTCCACTTGCCACAAAAGCTTTTTCCTTTAAATTTACTTTCTAAAAATCTAATGACACTCCCCAAATCCCCTCTGAAGAGTCTTGTCCAATTGAAAACATACATCTCACTGAGGAGCATGAATGGATAAGAGTTCACTAAAGCAGGAACACAAAGTTGAGGCACCTTAATGATGCTTAGTTCAGTCACAGAGCCAGAGGAATGCTGGAATGAACCAGCTGCCACCTGGGAAGCAGTTTGAACCAGGGAGTATCCGCTTCCCTGGCACTGACTGACCGCTCTCCCTGGGCTGAGGGGGAACGGGAGGCCGACCGGCTGCTCTCTAGAAATCTCTCTGACAGCAGCAGTTAACTTCAAGACAAGTAAATACAAAGCTGAATTCCTCATTCTTCACCAGGACAATTGTAAAACTAAGAATTTCCTTGGGAAATCACATTATTTATATCTAAATTATCACCGTGATTGTCCTTTTCACCCCCTTGTTTACATTACTGAACAGTCTGAAGCGCTGCCTGACCTCTACTTTTCCTGTACACCAGTATTCTAGAAATTACTCTGAATGTATCTGGGGAGAAAGGAGAGCTGGAATGATGGATACATCATCTTCAAAAGGATCATTTACCTATGGATATACAGACCTACTATAAAGTAAGAACAGTGAGGTCACATTTCTTCATATTTTATGAGGTGGTAATTCTTTCATAAACAACATAAAGCAGTGAAAAAACAAATAAGAAGGTTTTAGAATTGGCTTTAAATTTGGATTCACAACTGGAAATGCTAATCAAATCATAGAGAAAAACATCTGAGAAAATCTGAGTTAATCCTTAACAATATTTTACTAAGAAATCTGTACAGCACAGGGAAACTACCAAACACTCTTGAATCTAAAAAAACCCCAACCAATACCACCACCATCCTCAGAAAACCCCAGCAAAACCCAAACAAAAAGTATTTGAGGGAGAAAACCTCCTAGAACTAGAGAAAAGTTATTTGAGGGAAAACTTTCCCTTGGAAAACAACAGAATACCTAAAAAGTAATGGAAATTACTATTAGGAAGTTAGGAAAGAAACCCAAAACACCAAAACCAAAAAAACCCACCAAAAAACAGGAAGAAAAAAGGAGGAACTACTACCACTGATCTGTAAAACACCATTCAGTGTTTAGTAAATTCTTCTATTTATAGAAAATAATTGCAAATAATTTATGCAAATAAAACATTAAAATATCTAAAATGCTTTAGCAGTATTTCAACATTTTCTATTAAACTAAAGCAAAAATAAAGACATGGGATACAGCCTTTTCTCCATCTGTTTATCAGTAGAAAAACAATCACTGATGAAAGCAGAAGAAACTCAGACTGAGACAAATTTCTGTGCTTCAGCTTCAGGGTTTTTTTCACATTTTTTGATTCATAAGACTTTCCTAAAATGGGATTAGACCTAACACAGTATCCAAAGCATGATCATTCAGATCTAAAGCAGTCTTATGAAAGAAAGGTATCACTTTGGATAAAATAGTGCATAAAATTTTTGAAGATAACATATGACTGACATAATAATCTCACTTAAAACATCACTACAGGTATGTACTTAATCTGCTAAAACAGCCTCATCCTGACAGCTGAAGCATTTGAGATGAAGCACCTGTGATGCAGAGCAGTCACTTAAAATAATAACTGACCAGGGCTCCATAAAATACTGACTCAGGGACTTCTGCTCTCTAGCAGTTCAGGAGGCTCTCCCCAGCCTGTTCAATGCTGCCACTTCAGGGCAGCTGCCCCTGCAGCTTGCCAGGGCACTGGAGGCACATACTGCAGCACAGGGGTGGGAATGCACAGATACAGCAAGCAAGAACTTCACCAAAGGTCCTGCTTTGTGCCACTACAGTTCAGGCAGCGAACACTACTCATCTTACAGGGCTACCCAACTGGTTAGTTCATGAGGTCTCTCTATAGTAAAATTAGGTGAGACAAAACCAGCATTTACACAAAATTAGCTATAGAAGAAATCATAAAGAAGATAGCATTCACCACATTTTCCTGATGGCACAATGGTAACAGATTTCAGCATATAAAACAATGTGGCATTAATAGTTTTTAAACCTTTCCCATTTTATGTCATGACTTTAGAGTCATGAATACACAATAGGCTCCTTAGTACTAAATTTCTCCAGCTCATTCTTTCATCATTTGCTATGGCACACTTGCATTTTATTTCTCCAGTTCTGCTATGCATTATCAACTCTTCAGTTGGCATGTGTGTGCATGTGTGAAATAACCACAGCAGCCCAATAATGCAGTGTTCTTGAAATAAAATCCAAACCTCTCCATGAAAGAAATTAGGAGGAATACTATAAAGATCCACTAGAAGGAGCTAGCACTATGTCTGATTTCAAAACAGTGCAGTCATTTGGAGATACTGGTTTAAGGGGCAAATAATCTCTTCACTGTTGAGAAAAATTACATTTATATTTTTTTGTCCAATGCTTTATTTTTAATTTCATAATCAAATACAGAAAGTGTACAGTAGCCACTGACGTGCTATGTAATTTATTAAGGAATAAAGTCAATTTTGATATGGCATTTCTATTTTGAATCAAAATTTCTATTTTGATATGGCATTTCCCCCCTTTTGAGAAATGCGTTTTATTAAAAATATTGTAAATAATGTTATAACTAGCAGTCACATATTCTGTGTTGCAAAAAAGGAACAGTTCATTACATGAAGAAAAACTAGATACCCTAAAGTAGCTACTGTCTTTGATAAGCTTTATGGAGTTAAATTTCTATTCCTTGAAAATCTAGAGCAGATTCACTTCTGCAATTAAACTCTCTCTCCTCTCTACTGACAGATGTGGACAACTCTGTCTTACAGCCCAACCAAACAAAGACAGTTTTATGTTGCCAAAATATGTCACTGAATCTGTCCATAAACACGCTAACAAGAGATCTGGTGCTAGAACTACACTGAGTATATAACCTTTGCTTCTGAATAGTGTACCTTCCCTTGTTTTTCTATTAATATAAAATATATAACGAACCGATAGTTTCTGAAAGACTAATTCAATTGTACTAAATTGTACTATTGGTTTAGCATGACAAAAACAAATACAAAAGCAGGAAAGCAAAATATATATGCCTATGCTTTGTACACTATTCAGGCAAATTGACTTCTTGCCACGAACACTTACTGGTCTGTAGCCGCTTTTCTCTGGCGTGCATGTCGGCAAGTATTTGTTTGAAATGGCTGGTAAAAGCAGCAAGGTCAGCATCTAGAAACACTGGTCCTTGTTCTTTCTCTTTGAGCACTTGACTTTGAGCCTTTAGCCGTTCAATTTGAGGCTGAAGGGTTGACATTCGGATGATTTCGTCCTGTATGTTTGAACAAAAAAATCAAGATACATCTGTCCCACAAATAAAATCACTAGTGTCATGAAATCACCTCTGTTTCCATGCACATTACACAACTGTTTTGCTTCCAACTACATCACAGTAAGAACAAATTAAACATTCTTAATTTTTTTCTCACATATTGATACCTCTGTTCCCAATAGGATTGTTGATTGATACCACTGCTTAAAGTCACTTTCACATGACATTATCATGTTAGTACTATAATGCTCAAAGAAAATGACATAGATTGTACATTAAAATCCCATGCCTAAGGAGCATCCTTATCATGTGGAGCTAGGAAGATAAAACCTCCAAACGTCCCATAATCCTGGACCCACCTCTGTTAGATTATGTACAGGCTAAATAACATAAAGTAGAAAAGGAGTGATGAAGCACAGTGATTTCTAGCAGCTTCACAGTAACATATTCCAGGTTGAGAACGGAATGGTATGGAATGGAATGGAGTATTTCAGCTGAAAAGAACCTACAAGGATCATCTAGTCCAACTGCCTGACCACTTCAGGGCTGACCAAGTTACAGCATGTTATTAAGGGCACTGTCCAAATGTCTCTTAAACACTGCCAGGCTTGGGGCATAGACCAGTTCCCTCTCTAGGAAGCCTGTTCCAGTGTTTGACTACCCTCTCAGTAAGGAAAGGCTTCCTAATGTCCAGACTAAACCTGCCCTGGCACAGCTTTGAACCATTCCAGTGTTTCTGGGTGCTGTATCCCAGGGAGAAGAGATCAGCACCTCCCTCTCCACTTCTCCTCAAGAACCTGTACCAAGCAATGAGGTTGTGCTGTTATACCTTCAGGATACCTTGTACACACTGTGACACTTGCAACTACTAAATAAAAAGAAATGAGGAAAGTAAGCCAAGTGTACAGTTCATAGTAAAGCTGCTTTAAGAAGCTTTCTGCAAGAAAACAGAGAACCTCCATAAGCATAATGCCAGCTTGGAAATGCTTTAAAATAGAAGCAATAGCATAGATCTAAATTTGGGTTTAAAATGTTGCTTTCAGTTTCTGAGCCTCTGGAGCCAGAGATTTCATAAAGTTAAATTTCTACAAGTCATGCAATTTATAATTCATTACTATATCTCAAAATATTGCTCTCAAACAATATTATCTTGTAAGTAATCCCCACCCACAGAACTGTCTACAATAAAAGAGACAAGCAACTTTCTATGATGGTGCAGTACACGAATGAAAACATTTAGGGAGAAGAGTAAATGAATTAGTGCTACCATTTTTGTACAAATTCTGCCATATGATGACAGAAGAATATTCCTTCACTCGCCTACACAATCCACCCTGCATCAAAATGCAGGGTATGTAGCAAGTAAAGGGTATGCAATATCAGAATTTTGGACTTGACCATGAAGACCATTTTTACTGGCCCAGCTCCTTATGGGTGGATGTTTCTCATCCAGAGGTGATAGGAAACAATTTCGTAATGAAGAACCAAAGACACAGATTGTTATAGGGAAAAAAAAAATATTAAAAAATTAGGGGCATAGTTCACTGGCTTTAGGTATCTAAGTATCTTAATAAGTAAGTAATTGGGGCAGAGTTTTAAATATCCATATGCTAGGTTCCATTGCCTCTTGATTTCTTCAGCAGTCTTTCCTTTCCTTGAATAAATGTTTTCAACAGTTACCTTGGAAAGATAAAGAGTCAATTTTCAACTGTTGTTTTGAAATAGTGTAGGTCATAATCTGACCCCATGTTGGAACACCTATGAAGTACAGTATCACATAAAAACTTGGAGAAGAATCTCTAACCTTGCATTTTTCCAACTGAGTTTTCACTGAAAGAGGATCTGCTGTTGGTGTGGGTTGTGCTTTCAGCCAGTTTTCTGCAGTAACTGCTGTCTGCTCCAGTTGCTGCAGCTGGGAGTAAAAGTCAATGATGTTATTTTGGTACTCCAGCCATGCCAGTCTTTCACTCAGCAACTGACAGAACTCAATCCAGCGGCTCTTCAGCTGCTCTGAGGCTTGTCTAATGTTGTCAGGATTCAGACCCTCTAGAAAGAAAACAAGAGAAGATGACACTTAAATAAGTCACAAAGAAAAGGAAAAAACCCAAACAGTAAAATAATTTAACAATTCAGTTTCTGTATGAGAGTTCATAAATCCAGTTAATGATTTATCATGAAATAACAGTCCTGAACATACAGATGGTACACATTAGTGGAGAAAGCATTTCAAAAATATTTTATGTTGGTGCCAGGGTACTTCTGTTGCTATGGGAATGAATTATAAAGTGTATTAAAGTACAAGAATGGGAATAAAGCAGAAAGTAGAGATACAATACATAAAGCTAATCACAACTGCTGTAAGAAATGAGAAAATGCCCGACAGCTGGATTTTGAAAACTATGTCTGGACTGTAATTAGATTTTAATGTACATGACTCGGTTTTGGTATAAAAAGACTGATTTAAATGAATGGGAACAATATTCTGCATTTATTTTAATGTTTCTGATAACCCAACCCTTAGGTTTTGCATTACATTTTATTTTAGAAATATCATAAGCATTAAGGAATAAACACATGATCAGATCAAACATCCACCTAGGCCAGTCCCATGTATCCAGCAGTGACCATCGGTAGACATTAAGCAAAGACTGAGAGCCGAGAAACCATAGATGACACTAATCTATGATTATTTTCAGACAGGGTTTGGTTTCTCTGATATAGTTTGCCTATTTGCATCTATTGTTAAATAATCATGCTTAAATTATGCATACAAGAAAACTGAGTTTAGTTATAACAGACAGGTCAACGATTTAGAACTTTTAAAGGTAAAAGAGCTCTATATACTCTGTGAAGAAAGTAAGGCAATACATACAAAAGATAACCAAAGATCTTACAATAAACTCATTTATAATTATTCCAAAACTTGATCACAAGTTGAGTTAAAAATATTATTAACTTAAGCATCTCATTTATTTTTCAGAGGAAGTAAAAATGTAATCCCTAACCTTTTTTACTGGCATGGCTTGTAATGATGCACATAGCAAAGATTGATATTGAGTTCAAAATTCATAAATATCTCAATTAATTGAGTAATGCTATATGCCTAAGAACATTTTTAATAACATCATCACTTAGTCATACACTAGTTAAGCATTAAAACAGAAGCTATGTTTTTATCAAAATAACCAAATTTACGGTGTTTTTCTATTTCTTAAAACAAATTTTATAAGCAAATGAGACAAAAACTTTCAGTGCTATACTTTCATGATTTTTGATATACTGTCAATGCGGTTTATTTTGTTTGCAACCTGTACTCCCAGTCTGCAGAAAAATGTCTTTACCAGGGATAAAAAACAGTAAAGTTCATGTGCAATCTCTGACAGTAAAACATAAAAAAAGGAGTCCTAATTACAGGCAAATTTCTTAAATTAAAAAAAAAAAAAAGTAATGGCAATTTATTAAAATATTTTTTCTAAGGAATAACTATTGGTGAATATAATTCCCGTATTGCTATAAGGCAAACCACACTAAATGATAATCTAGGATCATGCCTTTTGTGGAGCAGCATAGTTCTCTGGCAAATCCTATTCTGGATGCAGCTCAGGGCTATTCCACTCAGTTGCTTGGAAATAGCCTACTTGGAAACAGACTGTGCAGTACCTGATAGTGGTTCCCTGGACATGCTTTGTTTCTGGGATGTTGTCCTTGCCAAGCAAATTGCACATGATTTCAAAAAGTACAAGCAAAAATGTAGAAAGATAGGAAGGCCATACTACTGGGAGACAATGGCAACTGTGGTGGTTGGAGCAGCTATACATACACATTATACTCCAGAAACTGGATAGCACAGTTTAAAGGCTGAGCAAGGGTATAAAATGAACAGTAAAGCATAAAGAGCTAAACAGCATTTTGACACATCTTAACAAAATCCAACAGTGATGCAGTCTTTTCTGCGTATCTGTTCAGATCTGGAGATGTGGTGTATATATACAACTATATTTTCTTAAAGTGTAATGCAGGGGTCCTCAAAATATGGCCCACGGGCCAGATACGGCCCCCCAGGGTCCTCACTCCGGCCCCCAGTATTTACAGAACCCCCCGCCGGGGGTTGGAGGGGGAAACCAAGCAGCCGCAGATGACTGCCTGCCACTTCATCAGCACGCCGGCCCCATGTTTAAAAAGTTTGAGGACCCCTGCTGTAATGTCTAATGAACATATAGTAATATGTGAAAAGGCAGCATAAAACTGAATGGCATAGCATGTCTGAATAACAACAACCAAAGATGACCAGACACATAGATACTGAATCTTAACAACAGCAAGAACAAACACCTATACAGAAAACAAGCCTTTAGCTACGCTGTATTTCAACAATTGCTTCTGTCCTGTTATAACGTGGGTTATAAAAATGTTGTATACTCGTGACAGAGAGCAGAACTCTTTGCCGCTGTGCCCATGATTACTTCTGAACCTTGAAGACACTGCCTATGAGTTTGTCAGAGTGGATATAAAAATATCACTTTTATTTATTCCTCCTTTCCTGTCTTTTCAGCTCCAAAGTACCCTTAGGCAAGATTATGATTATCAGGGGAAGTGCAGTCATGGATTCCTTACATAATAACGCTTTTCACTATAATATTTCACTGTAATAATTCAGACAGGACTGTATTTCAGATGAAAATCTAGATTCATCAGATCCTCTTTCTTCTTTTCACTCATGTCCCTCTTATTTAAATATATGAACTTATCCAATATTAAGCCATGTTCTTTAATTCTTTTCTTTAATATCTGAACTTTGAGTCTAAATGTGAATCCACAAATGCACAGATGAACGAAGAAATGCTTTTGCTCCTCGTGTAAATGAAGAGGGCCGTACCAGACTGGAGTGTGCAGAGCCACGTTTGGTAAAAGACTGCAGTGCTGCACCTCCACCACGCAACATGATAGCCTGTTGAAAGGAAGGTCCATCTGAAAACCTCCATTGGATGCACTTTTTAAATCTCTTAGTTCACAGTCCACTCAGGTAACTCAAAGTTGTCTAACAGATATCAGTATGCAATTTCCAGGAGGATGTAAGGAAATGGCTATTACTTGCTCTTGAAATAATTTGGGTAAATTTGTCAAAATGTTGTCTTATTTTGAAGGAAGCTAGTCCCCCATCTCATTAAAAATTACACATTAATAACTATTTCAGTAGTTGATGCAATGAAGGCATAATTGTAATGCTTTTATTTGCTCACTAAATTGGTAAAAATCAGGAATTTGAAACTTACTTCCACAATAAGTACAGATTTCTTCATTATCTTTATCAACTTTAGTAACGACCAGTTTTCATTCATGGCATTAACACCAATCTCCTTACTCTGCTTCATTCATGGCAAGACATAGCAAAAGCTGACAAGCAAATGAAGAAACAATACAAAACCCATTCTCTCGTAAACCAATATTATTTTAGCAATAATACTTCATAATCTTTTCATGTTTCGTATTCTAAAAGCTTCTGATATAATCAGTGAATAAATATACTGTATCCAGAGAAAACAGTTCATTATCTAAGTGAATCCATTAATTTTATTACCTTGTGTACTGTGCATAACAAATTGTGTCTGACTATTTTTAATTGTGCAGTACCTTACACACAAGTACTTTGGAATTGCCACTTAATATGAAGTATACTTTATTAAGTACATTTATCATTTGTTATGGCTCTATGATAGAATAATGTAATATTATCTCCTTGTAGCTTCTGACTCATAAGTATATGTGAAATAGTGACTCACAATATATTTCTTCAACACAACAGTAGCACTTAAAAATTACATCTTTTTTTGTAACAAATTCATTTGTATTCACTTTAATGCTGCCTATCAAAATTCTCAGAGTAGTCATTTCGATGCCCTATTTATTTTATTCTAAACTACAACAGTCAAGTGTCCACTCAAATAGCTAAACTGCTTCACTCATGCATCAACAGTTTTGTTACTCTATTTTAGAAAAGAATTTAGAAAATAAAAACAGATTAGAATATTTTCCTAGAAACACTAGTAAACAGAAAATGTAAGTTGACATCAATTGTAATTATCAGAATTCTTTAAAAACATGGGCAAGGAGAGGCAGAGCACAGCCCATGTTGAAGATGGGTGGTTGGCTAAAGAGTCATTATCACCAAAAGCACGAATGATTTCCCCCATGATGGGAAAAGCCCTTCAAATGGCAATGTCAAGACACACTGCTTACAAAAACAAGAATAGCTATGCTGTGTGAGATGGCAGTTCTTTCTAATGCAAAATATTTTTGCTGACAATGGCTGAAAACATTCACATAAAGCATGAATAGTGCCCTGTATAAATACATTTCTTCAGAATATTTTCCTCTGTAGTAAGAAACAAATACATGAAACCCTAAATAAACCAGTCCAATTCTCCCCAGAATTTGAAACCTATTTTTTACTTTCCCTCCTCCTATCACAGTAAAAATAAAAGCAAGTAAATAAATATAAATGATACAACAATGAAATTTACCACCATTCCAAACTCGCTTTTATAATCTACCAGAGATCTTCCTCTTTTTATGCTCTTCATCTGTTACATTCAGTGACTTGCTTATCAGCAGTGAGAAAACACATCTTATATATAAGCAAAGCAAATAATTTAGTGATAGCATAATTAGAATCTTAAGAGTCTAATAATTATTAGTCCAGATCTGATACACAAAAAGTAAAAAAAAAACAATGCAGTTAAAATTGTCATCACTTGACTTCACAACTGATCTACACCCCAAATGTGTTTGCCTTGAATAGTCTTTTAATTACAGCTTATGCTGCAAATGCTGACAAACATCAATTGTATCACTAACTGGTTTCCCTAAAGAAAGCACCACATAGAATAATAATGGGAGCATCATAATTTGTGATTTGTAAATAATGATAGTTAAAAAGGTTTTTCATTCAAGATAACATAGTACATCTTCTCTCCTCTAGATGTTAAACTATGTGCCTCCCACAAATCCATAAAGGCACATTAGTTCCAGTTCCTTCCCATGTTACGGAAAAGGGTTTGAGCATTAGAAGAGGAAGTTACGTAGGCGTAATCAGTCTGCTCTGTTGAACCTTATTTTCTAGATTCAGCAAAACTTTCCTCTTGTCTTAGTGAATCCAGCAATCAACAACAACAAAATAACAGAGATGAAGAATGCATGTCCCAAATTAATTCCCACAAGTCATACAAAGACTGTAGAAACAAAGCTGAGTTGCTGTTGAAAATATAAAGCTGCCTAAGTTTTTTACGGTTTGAGATGTAGGTTTAAAGTTCAGTTACTTTTTTTTACATAGCTTTTAGTTCAATGTAATCCCATTATTTGCAATTGCATTAGATCATAATGATTTGGAAAAAAAGACAAATAGAAAATATTTCGAAGTATTAGAAGTACAAAGGCTGGATATGGCAGTTAACTTCCTCTATACTCAAAGAATAATTTTGAAGACCTAGCAAGATATTCCATTTGCAAATTCTTTGTTAAAAACATCCTACAGTTCTCCTCAATTAATGTTAATTATTTAATTCTACTCTTTACTGCTCTCACCTGTTGGTAATTACTGCACTATTTAAGCATTCCATACACTGTTCTTAAAAATTCCTTTGCAGCAGTGGAGTAGCGGAAAGTCCCATAAACATTTTAGGCTTCAACTCCAGAACTGTTTTTCTTTTAAAAGGATTTTTTTTTCCCCTAAAACCTTGACAAAAAAAGATTTTCATTCTCACAAGCAACTAACCTGTCATCCTTGCTAGAATATTCTTGCTACCAAGGCAACCACAATATATGGCATGATACAGAGCTCAGAGCAGTTGATAAACAGATAAAGTCATGCTGGCTTAGCTAGTCTGCCCTGTGCTTGCACCCCAACTAGAAAACATGCTTCTTAAAAAAAGGTGTGATTTCTGAGATATTGAAAATATTTACATGCACATCTAGCCACAGTTGAGATCACACCACCTATAAACCATGAATAAGCATGGAATGAAGGAGAAAAAAAAGAGAACCTTGAGTCAAAACCACATGAGAATATTTAAGATAGATTATTATTCTACTTGATACTAAACATGGTAGGTAGTACAGTACCAGAAAAGTAATATATAGCATGCTAGTGAGTTCTGAAAACTGAATTTAGTCACCAGAAAGTACTACGTAATCTAAATAAATTGAACCTGGAATTCTTGAGGTGCAAGTCTACATTTGGTCAAAGGAAGAGTAGGGCATTGCTAAATGTACCCTAGCCAGATTCTGCCCAAAAAACAACCTTGATGTGACGGCACAAAAATTTAAAATGCTGCCTTAAAAGTCCTGTACAACAACTTCTTCCAGGTAGAAAACATGTCCAAGAAACTGGACAGAATTTTTTTATACAATCAGCCATTGAGAACTTCCCAAATCATTTCAAGGAGGGTGCAGATGTTATCAGACTCCCTTCGGTCTAGTACTGAGCCTGTGAAGGGAACCCTTGCATCAATTGTTACAGTAATGCTAGTTAAATATGCCCCACATGTTAAATATGGTCACTTTTAAAATATTACACTTTCATACTTAAGCAAGATAATGATAGGATTCCATCAAGTTTGTTTAACTTGGCCAGTTAGTACCTCAAACTCAAAGCATTTCATTTTCACCAGTTAAATCCTTGGTTCTTCATTATAACAATTTAATATGTGTTCTGAAGCTTGGTGCATTCAACATGTATATTTCTGGCAACCATATCTGTGAGACAGATGTTGGCCCATGTTTAAGATTTTATTGTAAATGTAGACATTCTTTAATATCAAGGACAACAGAATGACAATTATAATTCTATCTACCTTTCTTTGGTTTTCCTTTTTCCCTTAAAAATATCTGAAAGTTCTAAAGAATGACAAAATGGAGTATTTTTTTTTAAAAAAAAATCAATAAGAAAAATGAAAAAAACTTACAAGTAATTTTCTTTTTTGAGTTGTATAAGCTTTGATATTTATTACCTTTGAAAAGCTGAATGCCAAAAATCTCTTTCAACACCTAATAAAATGGTATATTTTCTGTGATAGAGAACATTACAGCAATACATATATTACAAAACACACATTCCACATCATATGTCAGAAAGCACTTTTTTCAAATAGTTCAGAGAAATGCCTTCAGAGTTTTCAAACTCGGTTGAGTTAACGTACCTTCAAAAGCTTAGCATACTCAGAAAATAAGATTACAACTTAAGTCTCTGCACAGAACAGATTGTTAATATACAGTTCATTATTGTGAGCAAGTTCTACACACATTTCTTTTCATGGTACTAAAATGGTGAGATTTTTTTCTCTTTTCTAATTACCAGATTTAACAATCAGAAATAATGAAAGAAATAGAAGGCAATATTATTTTACTGGTCCATTTAGACAGTATTTGCTAATATAATTCTTGTGATAAATATGAACCTGTGCATTTATCAAATCCCTAAGAAGATTATCTAAATCAACTCCCATGTAATTACCATTCACCAGCTGTTCCACCAGGGCCTCGGCTGATCTGCTGGCATCTTGCAGTTTTCTGTACTTCTCAGGCTTTTCTCGCTGGATGGCCTGCAGCATGACAGGAAAGGTGAGTATTTCAACAGAGGGATTTTGAAGAAGAAAGTAATTAATCTCAGAGATGTCTTCTGATTACTCGAGACCATTTAACCTGTCATATTGCCCTGCCAGCCTCCCAATTTGCAATGAATGCAGCAAGTACCACATGCCACCAGGAAGGGAGTCAGCCATAGTCACATACATCAACTGAGAATCAGAACGCAACAGAGCTGACAAATTACACACATCAGTATTTTACAGACAAATACAAGACATACAAATTAAGAGCTATTCAAAACTCAATATAACAGAATGTTTGTTCAACAGAAATTCCTTGTGGAAGAATAGATTTGCTCATTTGTCATAACAGCAAGATTCAAGCATGCTAACCAAATCACCAGGCTTTCATAGCACAAAGTGCTAAATCCTTATATCACTTCCTTGGTTGCTTTACTCCTGTCTTAGCATAAAAAACCCTGTAAAATGCTTACTAAAGTAGAAATTTAACATATATATGAACATATATAGCAGACATCCATATATGAGCTACTCAGAATGAGAGTTAACTGTAGTATTAACAGCTTCTACTTTTGTATTTTATCTAATACACTCAATTCACCTTTCTTCACTCAAAAGTTTCTCACCCAAGTTCAGATTAGCTGGTAATGGCTGGTAAAGGCTAGCTGCTAAAGTTTCAGGATAGAGTAGAAATCTAAGCTTCTGATGTCATTTTGGGTTGGTAGCAATACAGATGGAAAGTAAAACCATTTTGGATCTGACAGCCCCTCAATACTGTCTCATAATTAACAACATGATGTCACTTCATTGATTTAGTTCTATAATTTTGGGTAATTTACAAACTTTAAATCAGAAACCTAAAGACACAGCATGAGGTCAACAGGTAAGTTTGATGCTAAAAATAAAACTGACTATAAACTTCCCAGAGATCCTGACCAGCACAGTCTTCCACAAAACAAAGTCCCTTACTTTACTGCAGGAGATACACACATACAAAAGGAGATGCCACCACAAATCCTACATGACACGTATGGAAAGATAACACACAACCCTGACTACAGCTTCTCAGCCTGGCTGACTCTGCCAGGCTTCCTGATCACCTTGTTTATATCCACAGAAAAGGTATATTCTGTGTTGTTTGACTCTTCAGGGGAAAAGGTTTCTTACAAATGAAAACAAACCTCAAGCAGGTGTGTAACAATGCATTGGGTAGAAGAACCTTATACACTTATATTTGAAAATGTTATTTTCCAAATAGATTGCTATGCCTAAGAGGAAATAATATAAACACCTTTGAATAAACTCTCTTAAAATAACTTTTAAAGTGTGATGCTTAAAACATCTTCAGTTTAATGAGGAGCTCCCTGAAGACTTTCCTGTACTACCTTCTAACACTCAGAGCTTTACAGAGAGATTTTCCGTTCAATTCATACATTTCTACAGTGTCCTTATAACTGCCATTCATTTGTGCATATAGAAACAATTAAACACAAGGCTTTTTAACATTATGCCAATGCATCTATCAAACACTTTCAAGAATATGATTCTGTATAAATAAAACATATAAGGAAAGGATATTTAAGAAAGAAATAAGGATGGAAATACTTTGCCTTTTATAAACATATCCTTAATATATACCTAAATTATCACTGAAAGATTATGAAGTTTAATCCCAATGAGTTAAAAATAACATACTGATTTTTAATAGTTTATGTATGTATGTTTCAAAATATATTCTTCTACCATTCCACTGTACAATTTAAATATTTTCAAAGCACAACAACAAAAGCACCTATTAATTCTCTAAAATTTCTTACAGATTCTTAATTAATACTACTCTGTCTATATTGGCAGGTATAATTAGCATGAGTCTAACTAAAGAGAACTCAAAGGAACTATTAAAACACTAAAATATACTGTAATAATTTTATTTAATCTGTAATGCCAGATAAGTAATTATCATGAGTGCAACTGTAGAAAGCACAAGCAAATCATAAAACCCCCACAACTAAAATATACTAAAAGTTAGCTTTTTGAAACAAAAATGATATGACATTGAAGCCTGTGGCAGTGAACCCTCCCCTGTCCAGTAATATGCTACGTGTGCAGAAAAATATGGAGAAATATACACCTCTCTCCTGAAACATTACTTTCCAGGTCCTGATAGAAAATACAAGCACTACATATGAAGCCCTTAAAGAAGAGAAAATTTGGTACATATCAAAGTTTCTGGCAGTTACTTTTCTCCATTCATTTTTATGTAATTGGCATGAATTATAAAAATGAAGGACTGACACTGGCGACAGGAAGACACACACACTCAAAACACAATGTTAGCCAAAGGAGAAAAGACTGTCCTCTTCTTCCTCATACAAAGACAAATTATTTGACCTGGGGAGAAAGGAGGAAAGTCACCCTAACTACTTACAGCAGTCATCACATAGTCCTACCATCACTCTGTACACAGTGCCATCACTTGATGAACCTGTAAACTGCGTCTTGGATTTTTAAGCCACTCAGAAGGATTTCTATAAGCATATGTGAAGTGCCCTGAAACAAAGGAAGTAGGAGCCCTCAAAACACTTCTCATTTATCTCTTTGGCTCTGTTTCACTACTTTTTTCCTTTACTGAAGGGGACCATACTCAATTCAGGTTCATTCATGACACAAGTAGGCTGGGATAAGTTTGAAGGTGTTTGTGAAGTTCTGAAACTCTTAGATTGTGTACATTGTAATCAACAGGCGTTTTTTGATGAAAAGTTTATGGTTGTGGCAAAGTAATTTCAAAATATTTCCAAATATATAACCTTCCCCTTTTTTACTCTTTTTAATTTCTGTAAAAGAAAAAAATACACCTATATGAGAAAAAAACAACAACTTACTTTTACAGGCTTTCATCCAATCAGAGATTAATTCTCTTTTGGACTATTTTATAACTAGTAATGCAAATGTATAATAGCTTAGTTTTAACTGATTGAATAACACTAAAAATTCCTCCTTAGCTAAATGTCAAATGAAGGTGAAGAGGCTATTTTCACGATGCTAAACCTTTTATTTGACCCTGAGATTTTAGCTGGCAGCTAGTGACTTCATAACCTAGAAAACGCTGGTGGGCTGCGGAATTCAATCCAACATGCTACTTCGAGGGCTCTATGGAAGGCTGCACAGTCGCCGTACGCCCCGACCTCCTGTGCCTCTGACCAAGGACCTTCAAGGGCAGGAGAAGGCAACATTATCATTGCTGGCTCTGACAGTGATTCAGCTTTCAAATATCCAGGCCCAACAAAGCACATCTGAAAAAGGTCACTAAACCAAAACGAACAAATAAGAATGGAGCTCTTGAGAATGCCAAGAGAACAAATTTAATTGTCTAGGATATCTGACATTTTCCCTTACATCTGTTCCTTATTTGTTTACCTTTGATTCTGAATTTCTCGGTGCTTCTTCTTGGCTAACCAAAACTGCCTTCAAGGAGTTTTCTTCCCAGTTGATTGATGTATGCTCTAAAATCTGACTTATTTTTAAGCAGGATTTTCTATTTAGCAAGTTTTATTTTTTTGAACCTGAACCTTCATCTATTTGAACTTGCAATATTGAAAGCTCATTATGGCTTAAGAAAAAGAAAGAATGCCCGAGTCATTGTTAGTTGTTTTTTTAGCAATATATACATACTAACTGGAAAATGTTAACAGTGTATTGCAGAGTAACAACGTTTATGGCATTAAGGTTTGGATGTCTGCATTATTTAGGAGTATCTTGATTGTTTCACAATGAAACTCCCATAGTTACGGCATCCAGTTGGTCTGGCCAGGTAGGGAAAATATGCTTCTTTCATAGCAGAGAAGGGATATAAATTTTTTTTGGTTCTTCCCAGACATAGGAATGGACATTTTTTTCATGTCTAATATATTCAGTGTATGTAATACATCTTCCAAAGGCTAAATTTCTGCCAGTATCTGAAGAGCAGCTGGCTTAGCAAACACATTTAATACAGGCTGCTTTTGGCTACATCTCCCCCAGGCCTCCCCTGAGCTGGGATGGGAGCAGGCTTTTGCACTTGATGAATCCTCAATAATGGCAAAAGAACTTTCCATGTGGCTGTCGTTTCTGAAGTCTGCATCCCTTCATCATATAGCAGATGCACCTCCACCATATCATATGGAAGTGACACCCAATCCAAGAAAAATTATGAGTAGAAGCAAGCTGCCACAGCAAAGAAAAAGAACCCAACAACATTCAGCTAGTAAACTGTCCTCAAAAGAACAGCAGGAAATAAAAAAAAAAAGTCATTAAGAAAAGGCCCTAGGACTCAGCACCTACTGTGGTTGAAAATAAATGGTAGGTCTGACATCAGCCAAGCACAGGTGTTCTGTGCTACACCAATACATAGATTGTCTTCAAGGGAGAAAACTAAGTGATTGCCTGTAAGGGCAAGATGAATACTTGGTTATGACTACATACATCATTACAATACAATTATTTTCAATTATCACCAATGTATGTTTTCCTTTTTGGCACTTTTTTTTTTTTTAAAGATCTCCTATTACTTTACTAGAACTTATAATATATTAAACCCCACACTATTTTATTTTCCATTTTTCTGAGGCTCGTATTGAGGGAATTAGAAGCAAGAAGTGTTAAGCAACAATGAAACTTCTCAAACCAATGAACTGGACAGTACTTCCTTCTTTGGCTACTAGTTTTATGGACAAACAGAGAACAGACCAGCAAAAGTGAGGCCTGGACAAGCTTTAAAACCTGGCATTCTAAGAACTTGAGGGGTTTTTGCTTTTTTGAAATGCATGTACAGAGACTTCCATTAACTGAAAACTGGTCAACACAGAATCCATGCAGTGCTTGTCAAGTGCCATCTTTCAGAGTTCATTCAAATTAATAGATGTAATCAGAATGTTTTCTGCCTTAAAACATCTAGAAACGTCTACACATAACTTGATTTTCTCCATAAAATATTCATTTTAAAAGGAGTGATACTCTATGAAATCAAAACTAGTCTTGGTCTTTAAGAATAGTTTCAATGTTAATGAAGCATACATGTTCATTGCTCTTATATCTATTCAGAGTTTACTGGTTTGTCTCAGACCCCTCTTACTACAATGCAGATCCTTTTCCTGCACTACTTTTCAGTAAAGAACCTGGAAATTGTTTTCTTAACCATCCAGTTACTCAATTTTCAAGGAGGTCAAAGAAACACCTGAAATATCTCTCACTATCTGCAGTGTCTAGAATTCAAACTTTAAATGCCCATGCACTGGTCAAATTCCACACCTCTTTTCCCTCACTTGCTCTTTCTCCCATATTATTATATGTTTCCACCAACTTAAATTAAACCTGAACAAATGTGGTAGGTAGTGACATCCCAGCCCCAACGTTCTTTCCTCAGCATCAGCAAAGGCAAGACAAGATATACTGGGAACTCCAGCTGGGCCCAAAGGAGGGTCTGTGGTTCACCTACCTTCTCCCCTTTACTTGTAGTGATCATGTCCTCAGAAGCAAAGAAAGGAAAGAAGGAAAGTGAACCATGGCCCCTATATCCTTTAAAGAAAGTCTTTGAAATTGACAAAATGGGGTGGAACATCATATTGGTTAGGGAAATCTGACAGTGCAGGTATCCAGTGTAATGTGTAGGTCAAGATGAGCTGAATTGCCATCCCTGAAATTGTTGTGTTCCTCAAAATGGGAACACATGAAGGGGAGACGAGCATTTTTTTCTCCCCTTTATTTCATTTTTAATTTCACCTGCCATGAATATTGAAGCATTCAAAAACTTAACTGTACAACTATTTATGTACTAGATGCATCCCATTAGCTCATTATGGAAGCATTTGAATTTATCAGTTCTTCTCCATATATTTGATCCATTTTGCATACATTTTTGTATATATACTTTAGTATATTTCACATAACATGAAGAGGTGCCAGGAACTAAATTTAGGATATTACATTCTCATGGATACTTAATAGCAGTAATATTATGACAACACTAATAATTAAATTAAAATTATTGGAAAAAAAAGTATGATTTAATATGACATTTTAAAATGTGCATTTACAGTCACAAAATTAAGTGTTCCTCAGTCTTATCATAGCTAATTTATGATGGACAAACAGACAGGGAGAAAAAACAGCAGCAGAACTTCAATGCAATAACTTCGTTCCACCTGTTTGTGTTCTATGAGTAAGTATCACCATATATCTTAATGAAGTTCCATGATAAACTAAAAGAAATGATTATAAAAAGAACTCCCCTTTCTCTTACTCAGAGAGGACAGGCATTTTTGCATGTATCTACAAAAACTAAATATGAAGAAAATTTAGAATACTTTAGGTGTCAAGGGCTAAAATCAGAGTTTGTAAAACATATACACAAACACAGTTACTGCTTAAGCAGTGCAGAATGATTCATTGTGCCAAAATTAGAAAAGAATAATTTTGGTTGAGACATGGTACTACAACAGAGTAACAAAAACCAAAACAACAACAAAAAAAAACCCAAAACAAAGAAAAAAAAAACACCAAAAAAAAAGTGGAAACTGGTGATTTTTATGTATAATTTACAGTGCTGTAAAAATATTTAGATACAGATTTCCTTTAGCATACACTAAAAGATGACACTTTTCACATCCATTTATGCATGTGTAATGTCAATTTAAGTTGTTGGTATGGAATGATGATGCATATTTAAGTAATATATAGGCTTTGATTTAACTTTATCCAAAGACTTTCATAAATCTAGAATACCTTAATTAAATATGAGTATGCATGAATAAAAAAAGATCTCTGAATTCAGACAGCCTGTGTAGCAATTTTGGTGCCAAAATCTAAAAGTCACAGAGAGAGTGAGCACTTCTAAATTTCTCTTGGACATAGGGACAATCAATACTTGTCAGAATACTTTTCAACTCATTTAAACATGGACTTTGAAAGCACATTGACAAGCTAATGCAAACTAACAGACATATATACAAGTACTTTCTCCTACATTGACTCTTTCTCTGAGATCTGAGAGATTGCCTTCTTTTCGATATATTGCAAACTCGGGACTCTGAAGCACTGCTTCTGAGCGGGTCATCCAGCTATGGAGCTCTGTTGTATCTGAGTCAAACCTAAGAGACAGAGAAGTACAATAAGACATTCCATTGCCACACAGTTTCTGAAAACAGGATTGATATTAAATATGTTTAACTGATTGTTTAAACAAGTGAATAAGCAGCAATTTCTCTCAGCAGAAGACAATTTTACTCCCCCCCCCCCCCCCCCCCCCCCCTTTCATTGGATAGTTAGTAAAACTATGAATTCTAAAATTAGGAAACAGAAATACTTTTTCATTTTTAAGACCCTGATTTGACATCTGAACAGATGCAACCATTTTCACTATAAGGCTTCTAATTTTACAAGCTGATGTTTTTGGAAGACGTGAAACAAGTGGGTCTTAGTGAAGAGTGTACCACAGATCCTGCTGGGTCAGCTGAGGATGTAAGGTCTATCTGGCTGGCCAAATGCAGGCTTCATACCTGCAAGATTTCTGTTCCAGCTTGTGCTGGCTATATTACGAAGGATATTCAAGCAGGAAACCTGACCATTAGCAAAGAGTCTTTTCCAACTGACTCAAATTTGATGTAGAATGCAAACTACTATTCAACAGTAAATTATAAATTCCCTACAGCTAAAACTTTTAAAACTGCAGATTAAGATCCCCAACTCTCTGTATCTACTTTTTAACTAGTACAATCCTTTTTATTACAGTCTGGAACCTTTCATCAACTCCTTTAAAACCGAGTGGAATTTGTTACCTATTAAAAAGGTAGCAGCTCAAAATGAGGGTTATTGTAAGCAGATGTTTAAATTACTGATGTGTAGAAAAATCAAACTATGATTCAGAATCTACTGTAGCTTCTAAAACAAGAGGCTTAAGACAATGTTTTTATCGTTGTGCCACATGGTATGCTTGATTGCATTTCTTTATTGCACTGTATGTTCTAATATTTCTATCTAGTTTGTAACAGATTTTCCTTTTGCAGCTGTAAAATGAAAGCAATAGAACAGAAAGACCTAGAAAAAATAATTAGCTGTGTCCTACAGTTTGCTTTGTAAATATAGGTTGTACCATTTACATACAATTGAAAATCTACTAAAAACAAGAACTTAAATGACAATTACATTTTTGAAGGAATTAATTCTTTTATAAAAATATACTCCATATAAACAAGAACTACAATGCAAGGATTTAAGTGCTACAGAAATCCACATATACAGAAATGAAAACTGAATACAAAAAAGAGTTCCATGTTTGATCTGGTATTTACGCCTCCCTTATTTTCCTTCTCCACTGTGACCTTTGTTACTCCGTTTAACGACACAGTGTGAAAGACTGAGTGATAAATAATGAAAGCAGAGGAAAGAAGAACCACACACTACCTCAATCCCAGCTCAGTACTCTGTATTCAAATCGTAGACTTTTAGGAATCATTTTGATAAAGCATTTCCTAATAATACTATTTGAACACTCATTAAAGAAGAAAAATATGATTGTGGAGTAATGAAATGTGCAGAAGTCTTAATTTTATAAAGAATCACACGTTCAGAGGCAGAAGACAAAAGAAAATTCCCAGATGGTTCAGGGAATCTCTGTGCTGCTACCAGATCCTAATCCCTGAAATTAAACTTCACTGCCAGTTAAGAGCTTCCTACTTCAGCTTCATTTCTGATCCTATGTGACACTAAATAAACTGTAATTCTTGAATTCTTATATTATTCTCTGTTCTGCATATAACTATATTTAATGACCACAGAACATCAGACATCTGATAACAACAAAGACTAGTTTACCAGTCCCTCAGTACTAAAATTCCTTGGCTGCAGGTAAAATTGTATTACTTCTGGTGTTCACTGCATTGCCAAGCTGCAGGTAAGTAGGACCAGTGAGACCAACTTTCTGAAGAATAGCCTAATACTGGCCTGGTGTAGGATGGAAATTGGCAGAGCGAAATGTTTACTAGTGATCGTTTCTTAATTTCTTAAACAAAAGTACTTAGCTGTTGGCTCTGCAACATCCTCGGTGGAAGAGGAATGGGAGAATTTGGAACAGTTTTGATAGTATAACAAAATAATCTGGAACACATCCTATGGCCCAGAGATTCATCAGGCCACAGATCTTTAAAGTCCCTTTGTACCCAAGCCATCCCATGATATGGTATGATTCTATGATATGACAGATCTCAGATAACAGATTGCTCTGTCACTTGCAGTTTTGGCTGGAGATAAATTTAAGTCCACGAACAAAGCCTTCTGCCCAAAAAGGGCTATAAAGATGGGGCAGAAAAGGAGCAAAGGACAGGAAACATTTTTAAGTAGCTTTTTGCAGAATATAAATATCCTGAATGTAAAGACATTTTTCAATTACCTTGGAAGAAAAATATTCTCTCTTATGTTCAGCTTGTATAAAACCAGGAAATACAGGTAGAATACAGCACTTAATCATTCCACTGTGATGATTGGACATTTTCTTTCTGAGCACAGCTGCAGTTACAAACTATATTAACTCTAGATTGACATCAAAGGATCAATGCAGTCTTTAAATCTACTAAGTACAACAATACTTGTAAAAAGTAATGCTATATTACCTTTCTGACCCAATAAAGTTGAGTGCATGTAGAATTTGTCAAAATAAATCCGTGAAAAAAAACCTAAAAATAAATCACTTGAGACAATTACTCTAAAGATTTACCTTAATTTAACATGCATGTTAGCTTGCTCCCCACCTAAAAATTCCATCTGCAGCAGAAGATTTATTCTTTATGCAGCACTCATGGTTTAATTTTCCATTTAGTCTTTCATTCTGGTATTCCACAAGAGAGTTACTGCTTTTTACTGCTCTCACTGCCCTCTGTCTCCAGCCCAGCATACATCAGCTGAGTTCAAATACAGTCTCTTGTTACTCCAGAGCATGTTTAAAAAACATCTTCACATTTGTAATCCATGTCATTCAAATTTTCATGGAACTCCCCCACAAATCGATTTTCCGGATCATACTAAGCCATATGCCCATTTCATATTCCCATTGAAAATTCTCTTGCTGTTATCACCACATGTACTTGCTAAAAAGTGATTCCTTGTTGTAGCTTTCCCTTCATATTCTGTGTTAAATACACAGCAAACTTCACCTTGATGCATTACACAATTTAGTTGCATTTTTGGTTTTTTCTTCTGTGTATGGAATTTCTAACCCGAATACCCAGCAAGGTATGACACTCAAGTCCTTCTCTAAGCCCCACATCTCATAAAATTTCTGGAAGCTACTAACAGCAAGTTAAATTTTGATATTTCAGAATAAAAATAAATTCTATTTTAATTAGCAATCAAAGGGCTGACTGACTATAAATCTTCTATCTACACAATATACCTTATAAAGGGCTATTGCGTTTCTTACAGATGTCATCTGGCAAAAGAAAATTTTAAACTCATAATGTTGCTTTTTCTTTCACACTGACATGGTAAGATGATGACAGTGAAGTAATGTGCATGCACTGACCTTCCACATATTTACACAAACTACTTCAATGTTGTAAAAGTTCACGTAGCAACACAAGCTGTCAAGTACCCAGCTGTCATGTGGCCATCACAGGGTATGGTCTATGTTCTAAAGTAAATGTATTTCATCTTGAAACTGCTAGTGTGTTACTGCTACCACAACTAGACAGTAGTTTCAATGGTTCATCCTTTCAACAGATAAAAATTGCCTCACAATTTCCTTTGCTCTTTTGTTTTTGCCATCCCTCCCCAAATTAAACTACACTAGCCATGTCACCTCTATGTATCTTTGGCATGGGTATAAGACCATTTGCCTACATATTGAGCTGGCAGGGAATATACAACTCTGAACCAAGAGCCACATTACTGAATTACTGCATTTCCATGACTGGACTGAAATGCCTAGCTCACCGGCAGCCTTCCTCAGCTTGTAGCTCCTCATTGCCTAGACATGTTAGAGAACAACTTCACAGTATATGATGCTCATTGAAAGACTTACTCTGTAATGAACTAATTGCCTGATGCCTGTCTTCCTCCTCTGTATTTGTAGGTGATGAGCCATCAGTTGATAAATAGCCTTGTTCTTATCTCTTAATTCAACAGCTTGAATTCTGGACCTCCCTCTACATTTGTGACGCTACTTAATTTAACCTCATCAACATTATGACCAGCACCTTTCTGTAGTGCACACCAAGGTGTCAAAGAAAATACTAGATCAATCCGAAGCACAAATCACTAACAAACACTTCACTAACATCATCTTATCAGTCTCATAGTTCTTATTTAGCCAACTATCCATCTTACCACTGGTAACGTATGGTTGTAAACCATACTTTTCCCCAGCTTGAGCAGTAATTCCTGAATTGTAACATGGAATGCTTTGTAGAAATTCTGACAGATCCACCTCATTTCTCATATGTAAGCAAATCATGGCTAAGGCAAATGAAAATCTAGAGGTTGTTGTAGAGTGTGTTCATTACCATCTTTTGCCTTCAGCAAACACACAGTGGCTAGAGATGCAAAGTAGTTTTAAATCCAGTCATCATGCCTTCCAGCGAGTGCCAAATGGTACCACTCCTATAATACAGGAAGTAATTTCGGAGACTAAATATGAAGAATATATATTCTCATTGTATTTGTCACTAGGCCATTTTTCACCTCACAAACAGGGTAAAGGGTTAAAAACCACAGAGCCCTAAGAAGTTATGAAGTGTCCATGTTTACAGACCTTAACATACCCATACTTCTTATAGTCTAAATTAAAATGCTTAAAAATTATTTCTCCTGTAAACAACAGAAAACTATCCTGCTGTGTCTCAGTCACCTTTTCCTTTCCTCTGGCACTGGCTACACAGATACAACACTGAAATCCAGGACAACCAGGAAAATTGAAGACATGGCTTTACTCTTTTTTGATTTTCTAAGTAATGTTAGATAATACAAGAGAAAAAGATCAATTAAGGGTCAAACAGCTCAACAGAATTACTTTAAAACTGCTAAACAATCAACATTTATTTCTAATAGATTTATTTGGACAGTAATGGGATATTTGAAAAATTAGCTATCAAAACCTCTTGGAATAATCCATTATATTTTTTTTCTTCGATATATTTTCCTACATCAATCTAATTTTTTCTAAGTAATGACACATTTGAATTCCTAGTATAATATTTTTCAAAGAAATAAAGACTACTCTTTTAAAACCATTGTGAACATTTGTTAAATGAAAAAAACACTAGATGGAGCAACTATTCTATTTTAACATGGCTTTTTCTTCAAGGGGCACAACATCTCTTTCAAATCTGTGGATTAACATTATATCTTTTATAATGTTATGGAAAACAGACTTTCTTTGGAAATATTATGAAGCACGTATGAATTTACTTACTAAATGACACAGAAAGGTATCTTTGGACATTATTCAAGAACATTAATGTTACAAATATGTTTAAAGTAAGTGTTAAGTCTCTCTAACCTGTTTGCTATTTAAAAACTTACTGCAAACTGAGTAATCTTCACATTTTTCTATGCTATAGAACTGACCTGTTTTTCCCATAATATGTAAATAACACGAAAATGAAAATGTTACCTTGCAACCCTTTCTCCCATTTACAGATTTTTTCATCCCAAAACTTCAGCTGTGTTACATTTATCTTTAGCCCTAATGGCTAATGCATATCTTCAAGACCTTTATTATACAGCTCCAAGTATTTTTCCCTTCTCAGTTTCAAATTAATTCCTTTTGGAAAAGGAGCTTTCCACAACCAGTAACAGAACTTAGCACATGTCTGAATTATTCTGAAATTTTTAAGCATTACTTTTGAGGTAGTTTTAGATTCTTTTGCAGGAAGTGGAAGGAAAAGAGAAAAAAAAAATCATCTGCTTCTTATCTCTGTTTTCCACCACTTATGCTAAAAAGTTGCTTTAGGAGGCAAGAAAAAAATCAACAGCTTCTTTCCTGTGTATTTACACCACAGTGAACTGAGTCAATGGAAATGTGACATTCAGTCCTGTGTATGCCATAGGTCTACAAGTGAAAATGCTTCTCCTCAATTTCTTCAGAGACTCTCATACTTCTAATCCTAAAGCATTTGGAAATAGAAAAATATTAAATATTCCAGAAAGCTTGAGCTTCAGTTTTAGCCATACATTGTTTCTCCTCAGCTAAGTAGCTGAAGACCATAATCTTATACAGTCCACTAATGCAATATTCAGACTAACCAAACTACTCTTTCTTCCCCCTTGAAACTAAGTCCTAGCAATTCATATTGCAGGTACAGTGCATCTTTAAGACATCCTCTAGGCTTTCTAAAACATCTGGATAACTAGAAAAAAAAAATGGAGCGCTAATGTCTCCAAACATGTGACAATGGAGCCTGACGTATTTATTGCAGACATACTTTTCCAGCAAGAACACTGACTACAGCTGGAGAACAGGTAAAAGAAGCTGGAAAAAAATGGTAACATCATTTCACCACCTCAAAAAGCCCCAGCCCCCAATGTGCTTTTCCCCCCCCAGTTTCCAAAATACCAGGGAACAGCATGCAGTGTCTCGTACCCTGACTGCAGAAAGCAGCCAACACAATCTGTTTATGCACCTTCAGAAGCTTCTAGCAAGCTTTCAATAATTGCTGGGCTTTTTTAATCAAACAAAACTTAATCAGTACAGATTCATCATCTCTTATTCATTAAGTGCTCAGGGAAAATTTTGAATATAAACACATGCACATACAATATAGAATGATGTAGGAGAGGTAGGTTAGAACCCCAATTCTCTCAGTTTATTTTGAAACCCAAAAGCTATGCAATACTATGGATTTGTTTGTCCTTGGGTGTAGGTACAACCAAATATACAGAAAAAGACCCGAACAATCTTTCAGTCAGCAATGAATCCAGAAATTAACTGACTTACTGTCTGGATATATAACCATGAGGTTCTCCCAGACACTGAAGAAAAAGGTGTCTAGTCACCAATGCCAATCAACATTTTAGCTCAGCACCCAAATCTTAAGATGAGTTTTCTTCTCCCATTGTTATGCTTATGTTCAGTATAAATTTATTGTGCCGAAGAAAGACAACAACATAGTGTCAAATGTATTAGTTTCCACAACTGCATTTTTATGTTTTAATAAAAGCAGGCACAATAACCATTATTGTAAGCTGAAACTCCTTCCCAGAAGTTTCCTCTCAAAGTGTTTCTCTGAAGCTATTTATTGACTGGTCCTCCCACTCTGGAACACTCACTTGGACTTTCTAGAGAGGAAAGGGACATAATAAGCCTTTTTTGGCTGTTCAGTTAGAAATGCAAAAAAAATTATCTAAATGGAAGAAAGTTGCCTTCAGATAATATAGCCATCATTCATCCTGATGCACTGCTGTGGACATTTCTAACATCACTTTGCACGTTACTATACTGTAGGTCCATTCACAGGTGTTCAGTGAACAGTCATAATGAACTAGTTCTCATATGATGGTATGAGTGTACTGTCAAACCAATATAGTAACTCCTGTACACAAAGCAATATTCCAGCCAGTTAGATCATATTAAAGTGTATTAAACAAATTACTCCCTTCTTCCTACTAGAATTAACCTTTCTTTCTTAAATAATAATCAACCTGTGCAGCAATGAAAAGGACTCTGATTTTAAGTATATATAAGAAACCACAACTTATTCAGTCATCTAAAGTAATCCTAGACAACAACTGAGAACACCAGATTGATCTAAGCTTCATTTCTTGACTCTTATCCAAAAGTTAGGCAGAATTTATATGATGAATGATTATCTTTTAGATAGCCTAAAACATAAATTAAACCCCCTAGAAATCTAGTATGTAACAGTAAAAAACATTAACACTGTAAATTTGGTAGCATATCTGCCAATAATATAGCTGGCAAGCATAGTGTCAAATTTGATAATATATCCCATTTTATCTACTAAATTTATATATAACCTTGCTAGTTGCAATGCATTAGACTGATAACAGCTAAAATACTTATCAGCTTGTATAAAATTAGGTATTTCTGAACATAAACAATTCCTATAATCCATCTATTTCCTGCCCTTCAGTAGTTTCCTTGCATGATGACTTCAAAGTCTGTAGTCTGCTATACCCTGCCAGTTTTACTTTCAGTATTAAAGCAAATCAAAAGAATACGAGCAAGAAGGAAAGACTAACATTACATACATTACATACTTAGTAGCTGAGAAAGGAACTTCTGCTGCAATTTGGTCTCCAATTTTATTGTAATGCACAGCTATAGCAACAACTTTCTTGAAGAATCATAAAATAGAGCTTTAAAAAATCACTACTTAATCTGGTTTTAACTAAGATAATGTTTTCCTTTATAACAGTAGACTTGCATTTCACTTCCTTATATTTGTGTCAAGAAAGAACATTCTTAAAACATTCAGTCTGGAAAAAAAAAAAGTGAAATGTTTAAAATACCAATTATTGAAACAGTTTAAAATTTCAGGGGGTGTGTGTCATTCTTATTTTTTCAATTTCAAAACTATTATTTCCAATATTTTAAATGCAGGGACCATGCCTTAATACAGGTTTACTCTTGCATATAAAACAAAAGGAGCTCGATCCTATTTCAGATCTTTGCATATTAATAGTGAAACTGTAACTACAGTACTATCGCTTATAACATCTGTTAAGTAAAAACATTGCTATCTAATATTTCTTTGGGGAAAAAAATAAAAGAAGTCTGCTGATAGTCATCACTCTGCATTATACTGAATGCTTGGGAATATATTAGCAAAATGTAAATCTTATTATTTAATGGTAACCTAGGATATGTGAAAAAACCACCTGTTTCCAAATTAGGATTTAGGAGATTAGATTTAATTCACTCAAATTTAGCTGTCGAAGTCACTTTTTAGTCTAAGCACTTTCTATATGAGGAGTAATTACCCAATTTAACAAAAAAAATTCTTCTTATGTCACATACACAGCATTCTTAAACAATAAGACTAAACTAGAAACCTTATTTCTAGAATGCTCAAAGGTGAGATAAATCCCACTGCAGGTGCCTACGTATATAAAAAGGTGCCTCTAAATACCTGTTTTTTCAGTTGCATACTCCTTCATTTTAAAAATAAAACCCACATTTCTCCTGTTCTTGATATATTTCATTCTTTTTAATAAGTTAAAGGTTATTTACAAGAAAAAAAAATATCATCAAACTAAGCAAAGATATTTTCTATAGAAATGAGAGACTGAATGCAGTTTTGCATTCCTTTCAGTCCTTAAATCTGTTACCTTGGAATTCATATGTTTACTAGAATATCAAAAACATTTCCAAAACAAACATTACAATGAGCATTTGAAGTCTAGCTTCTTAGCATCTCATTTAGAAAGCTACTGCTTGAGTCAATTCTACTTAAACTAATCAGAATTTTTTCTTGTCACTTTAACAAGTGTTCAGTATTAGTCTAAAATCCCTTGTCACTTGTACTTGAGTTACAAAGGAAAAAACCTGAAAATGATACTGCATGTTTCACCAAATATTAACTCTGCCTCTGCAGAACTGTTATGTCTACTGCTGACCGACAAGTCAGAAAGAATACAACTTGAACTTTAGAAAACAGGAAATATCTGCACTATTCTAACTATTAATTATTTTTTTTTCAAGAATTAAAAAAGCTGAGTACTAATGGAATGCTTCTTGTCCTTCAAGTTTCAAGACTATAGTCAAGTGGGACCCCCACAATGCCATACATAATGACTTCTACTGACTATAATTATATCACAATGATATTGATGTAACGGTTAACATTCTATATTGCAAAACAGTTGCACTAGAAGCACAAAGAAACCCGTATCTCATCCCGAGTAAAAAGAGTTAACAATCAATGGGTACCTTAATAGAGAATGGAAATATAATTTTAACCTCAAAAAAGTGAACAGCATATTTTTGCATTGTCATCCACACTCCTATGGGTATTCTTTTTCTGTCTCTTAATGATTCTCACCTCTTCCTAATTTCCGAATCCACAAGGAGTTGCCTTTTTTTGTGTGGTGGAGGTGGTGGGAGTTCCTCTTTAGCATGCTTAACCAGGATTTGTTCTCTTGTGGTCACCATAGTTACAGTTTCCATTACAGTTGTCTGTGTTAGTGATGTCTGAGTGGTAGTGATGGCCTGCGAAATCTGTGAGAAGTATAAAAACAGAGGTCACTTGTCTGAAAGACTTCAGTAAAGGCTGTTTGGTGAAGCAATAGAAAATGAGAAACTGCTCCCACCTGATCATAGGCTGATCTTCAGAAAAAAATTACACTATCCACAACTCAAACCAAATTATCTGACTCATGCTGTGTGAATAAGTTATCTGCAGAAGTCAATATCAAAATCAGAAAGGATCCTAAACAGATTTAACTTATGGCTCCCTGTAAGTCACGCTGAATGAAGGAAAGGAACGAATGGTCAATTTTATGAGGGAACTGAACAATAGCAAATATATAAAATGTTACTATTGCTATATGTTACTCTGCCTCCATTATGAAAATTTATTGAGAATTGATAAAGGCACAGTAATGGCACTAAATTACCAATTATCATTTTTACCATTTAAAACAATTTTCAAACTAGAATATAATTCATCATAACCTTCTTGCATAAAAGGGCAGTTAGCTTTCTGTCAGGAAATCCTAAATTAGAAAACATGCACTGGAAGGCAAATTAATTTAGATCCGTTTTATTCCATAATAAAAAAATAGTGTTAAGAGGTCATACCAGATACTAATACACATAATATGTAACACTGTAAACACTATCAATCTAATGCATTTAACTTTGCTTGGTAATATGAAAAAAAAAACCCTTCATACAATTCAGCTGCACAAAAAAAGGTAACGATGAGAAATATTTTCTGCTCATATTTTTTTTTGAAAGATACTGGTTGTACATGTACTGCCTGTTCATATTTGTTTCCGTACAACACCAACTACAAACTATCCACTTAAATGCGGGCAGCTGTTCTTAAGTCCTTTAACTCATGAGAAATGGGTCACTTCTTTTTTGCTTGTCAGATGATGGCTCATTTGTCAAAATGCTCTAGTTATAGCTCCAATGACCACCTCACAGTTTAGGGGCAGTGAAATGGAAAATAAAAGGAAGAAGTTATACCAGGAGCAGGAAAAGCTGTGCACCAGAAAAGCCCTGCTACTGTGCTTATTGTCAACGTGCAAAAATTAGGAAGACTTTCCAATTCAATTACATGAAAGCCAGTATCAAAAATTCCATGAAACTATATACATGTATATACTTTACCTATTAGTGCTTGCATCAGACTCTCAGTAAGAAAACTTTAGTCAGTTACTTTAGTTACTGAGACATCAATTTTCTAGAAACAATAAAGAAGAGGCATACCAGGTAATTAACATCTTTCCCACGTTTTCTTACATGGCAAAAAATAGAGTGACAAGGAAAGGTGGATACTGTTAGCAACCAGATTCTCAGCAGGCAACATCAGTAAACCTAACAAAAACCTGAAAAAAAAAAAAACCCCATGGCTTCCTGCCAACATTGCCAAATCTTCCACACAGTCTTTTAAACAAAATCATCTTCCCATTCTTTGTCCAGTCTGCCAATAGAAGTGATGATTAGGGAAGTCTGTCACCAATGTAATTTTGGCAGTCTTTCTTAGAGCTGTCAGCTCAATGCTGTGCTTCACCCTCTAGAAATAACCAGCTGCTAAGGCTTTAGAGCAGAATATAGACTACTCAGAAGACTACAAAATTATGATTCAGAAGATTTTTTTCCCTCTGGATTAATTATGTCAGTTGGAGTAAGCTGCTTGTGAACTGCAGGGAATTAGCTAATGTATGAACTACATAAATCCTTTAGAAAAAAAAAAACAAAAAAACAAACAACCACAAAAAAGCAAACCACCCAGCTGACTTATTAATCACTACAATATTATGCATTAATACTTTTGTTCTAGTTCCCTCAACAAGGTATATTGCCTTTGATATTTTCATCTACAGAAATCATGTCAATATTAAGTAAACATTTCCATATAGTTTTAATAAAAATGTAGATTTTTTAATTAATTGTAGAGGCAGAAAGGAAAAGCAAATTATAGCTTCTTATGTCTAGGGTTCTATAAAATTTGAGAATAACACCTGATGTCATCTTTCACTGAATTGATTCTGTAGGTAAGAACACTCCAAATAATTGCTTCCTCTTTGTATGCACTTTCCAGTACAGTCTCCCTCTCCTTTTCTCACAAAATTCTTATTACACTTGGTTTTATCCAAAAAAACAATGATAGGATGATGTTTCTGACACCTGAGGTCATATCCTGTCATGTTTCCATTTGCCAGTCAATACCAGGGTACAGTTTACAGTGAAGAAATGTAAAACAATAAACCACAGCTAGGGCTCTGTGGGAATCATGTGCAGCATACTACCAATTACACAGGAGTAACAGTTTCAGCTGGTGATTGGGAGCAGTGCCTCAAAAGTAGGCCATGTAATTACCATATGCTCAGAGTAGTCAAGTCACGATGCTGTAGGGGGTAATGATTTACGTGTCAAAACAGTAAAGATGTATTTTTAATGCTTAATCAATAGGAGTGGAGGTTAAATGCTATATACTTCAAAAGGAGAAATGAGATGTGAATTTTAAGTTCATAATCATTCTAATTAGAGACTGGGTAAGACTAAAAGTACTGACGATTACACTGCAATGTAACTCCGCAAGATGAAGTTGGTTCACATTTAAAAGAGTGCACACACTTTAGTGGGTAAAGGACGATCCTTAAAAATAAAAGGAAGTACAAAACAGTAAGTAGCTTTTGTTAGCTTTCCACGGCCAAAAAACCCCCCAAACAACAAGGAACCCACCTCTTAAATCTAATCACTGCCGTGTTTCATGTATTATTCAAAGAGGATCCAAATAATGACAGTATAGTTTCCCCATCCTTCTCAGTTTGTGACAAGCAAATGTGAATCTGAGAACGGGCAATGCAGACTAGGCCTTTAACCCACTAGAAAATCGTATGGAAAGTGCTAAGGTGACTCACAAGGCTGTACATTAAAAGGCTTTCAAAATACAATGCTAGGCAAGCCTTTAAAGTGCAGTTTCACATCAGCAAGCTCATCTTAGAAACATGTTAAAACTCATCTCTTTCAGAGTGGACAAATTTAAATCTTCCTTTTCATCCTCTACAGGCAAACGTATGTACAGTGTGTGTATAGCACTTCAGTAGTTTTATGTCATCTTATTTCTCTTTTATGCAGCAGCCTACCTTTAATGCCATCATTTATTACTGCCTTTGGAAGTGCCCTCCGTCATGATAAACTCATAATTTTCCTTAACACTCACTTTTGGAGCTGTCATCTGTTCTTTGATGAAGTGTACGTATGTGAGTGGGGAAGTTCAGATGAAGAATGGTGTTTTCTTTAGTTTGGGAAGGTTTTCAGTAAACTTAGTGAAGCATAATGAAATCACCAAAGTTGAGTTTAGAGTTTCTAAAAGCTATGCATCTAGTCTAAGCAAGTTGTCCTTGTCCTTGATTCCACTGTGTGGTCAATGAAGGAAAGTTGACATTTTCATGATGAGGACAAACTGCTTTTTAGAGGTATCTCTCTCTCTCACCCTTGTTGTCCACTCCTTTGTTGCAGAAGTTTCAGCCATGAGTTCTGATTAGATGCTTTAAATTCACCAGCAATGAATTGCAGCAATGAATTCAGCTAAATGTGGGAAGGCTCACATTCTACTTTCTGGACTTTTCCTTTGGGAAGTGTAAGTGCTTCCTATGCCTAGTTGGAGAATCAGCTTTGAACTGAGGATGAGGGTGTCTCTTCCATTTAATTTCGTATTTTGCTAACAAGTTATTCATTTAGTGACACAGTAGTAAGAGAAGGAGGGGAAATAACTACCTACAAATATGTAATTATGAAGGTACTTTGAGAATTATTAATGAATGGAATAAAGTTTACTTTGAAGACAGTATCTGTTTGATGAATAAAGTGTACATTTTCAGATAGATTTTAGTGAAAATTGTTGTATTTTCCCCCTTCGTCCAATTCCCCTCCTCCCCAGTCCATGATTAGAGAGAATAATTACATCTTTTAGAGGCATTTTATTCTTGCAGTCTAAATGTGTAAATGAGCGCTGTAATGAATAAATGTATAAACCCTACTAACATTATCTGCCCTGCCTAGACAGAAACACATGGCAAATAGTACCAATATTTCAGAGAGGACATATCTAAACCCTGTAACGGTGCCTTAGGAATTAGTCCTTCATTTAGCACTGAACGTGAAATGTCTCCAGGACGTGAAGCAGTAGGCCCACTACAGCATACCAGCTCTGTGGCAAGCAAAGTAGCTTCCTCTTGGAGGAAAACTTATCAACTGATGCATGCTGTTATAAGACAGTTACACTGTTTTGGGAATCCAGAGCTATCCCACCAGTGCTGCTCTATGATGTATGGTTGTACAGCCTCAGGACTGCTCGCTTCACAAGGAGACTTTCTCTTCTGTAATCTAAAACTAGTATCTGCTTTTAGGACCAATCAACAACCTAAATATCTCTTGAAATGACTTAACAACTTCAAATCATGTGACCCCATGAGGCCATCCCACATTCAAACTGCACCTCTGAATTTTCCTCTGCATTGAAACAACAGGTTTCCTAAAGCAAATAAACAAGAGTTAAGCCAAATTTTCAAGTGTTATAAATGCCATGTAGCACAAACTGGTTTTGCCTCCTGTTACTAAGTGAATTTGTACCATTTCACCATTTTCTTCTCTTTTGTTCTCCCAAACTGATTTTTCCAACTTCAGGTACACAAGACATAGTATCTCAAAGCAAACCAAAAGGTTAAGGTATGATTGGAAGCATGGTTATTGAGAGGTATTCAGATCATTACAGGAAGCATAGCAGTTTTCATTTATTTACCCAGACATAAGTTTGTAGAAGCATTAGTATATAGCAAAAAAAAAAAAAAAAAAAAAAAGTGCAGCATGGTCAAGGGAATTGAATCGAACTGACCAGAACTGTGAGAGGCCCTCCTATGAACAGGACAGGTGCATGCAGTAAAATTCTGCCTTGTGTTATCAGTAAAAAGTCTTCATGTTCATTTTACCAGTCATACAATAATAGCACAAAACCTCCTCAATACCCATGACATAATGGAGTGGAAAAATGTGACCTGATTTGGGTTTTAATCCAGTAAGAGATGCTGAAAAATGGCTAGGAAAAATAAATGTATATGGGTTTGAATACTACACCAGAGCACTGATTTTTGTTATCTGGTTTAAAAAACGTGAAACTTTAAAACCTAAAATTCTTTTTTTAATGTATTGCAGTTAACGTGACGGAGCTAAGAAAAATAACAATAGATTCTATCCTTTTTTTTTTCCCTGGGATTTTGGCTATAGTATGGATTGATTTCTTTTTTTTTCCCCCAAGAAAAGTCTCTTTTTATGGCCTTTCTTTTTAATCTGTACATTAGCATAACATAATCAGAGGTAAAACATTAATCTATCATAAACTTTCACTGTTTAAAAGTTATAAAAATATTTTTTCTTTAGTAAACAGTTCTCACACTAATTTCAGGCTAAGTGCTATTCCACAGACAGCCATAAAAACAGTGCATTTGAAGTGACTTAATAATATAGGTTAAAAATAAATTAACTGGGAAGAGTATTTTTAGTATGGATTGTATCATCCCTGAAAACATAGTTAACAACCCAAGAAAGTAATCAACACTATAAAGAGAGAGCTAAACCCAAGGAGATAAATAAAAATCTGGAAAGTTATATTACAGTTGCATTATGCTGTCCTAAAAATTAAATATATCTCAAGCAATCATGCAGGGGAAAAAATTAAAACAATATGACAAACAGCACCAAAACTACTTCAAGCATTTCACTGGGAAAGAATTTGACTGTCACCAACTGACAAAATTATGGTTTTAACAAACCTGTTTAGAATTGCTCTCCACTTTCTGCACAAGGCTATCCCAGCGCTGGGCAAAATTTTCAAGACGGCTTTCCAGCTTTTGAGCCACTGCTTTATTTTTCACAGCTATCAGGAGGTCTTGGCTGAGTGACTTCAGCTTACCCATCATTTGCTTTTTCATTTCTAGATCTCCTTTTAGGATCTGTTAAAAGAAGTAACAGCTGGAAGAACAGTCATTTATATGACGGGGGGGTGGGGGGTGGGGGGGGGAAAGGGAGGGGGGACACCACCGAAAAATGAACCCCAAACCAACAAACTTAGAAGAAAAATCCTTACGAGAGCATCATAAAGAACCTAAAATGGGTAAGGCTATTTCATACAAACTCCTATACTTCCATTCTGCTGTCACTGTAAAAACTGCTGGCAGAGCTGACATAGGGGAATGGACACATTGCACTCCACAAAGCAATATAACATGACAGGTGGAGCAACTCTAGACATCACAGAATGCCTCAGGTGGCGACATAAATCAAAAAGCTAACAGCTGTGTGACATTAATAACCTTAAAAAGGCACTAATATTAACAACTATATCAACATTTCAAACAACATATCTTTAAAGCTTTTTTGTACTTTGTCATACATTTAATGGTAAATCTTACAGGGAAAAAATATTTTCTAGAAAAATATTTGTCCACAAACAAGAATAAAAAAAAATAACAAAAAACAAACAAAAAAAACCAAAAACCAAACCAAAACCAAACCAAACAAACAAAAAAAAAACCTCAAAGAAAATGAATTTGGTTTTGGCAGTACTGAAAAAATCATATATTTCTCATCTTCTTTGGATCCCAGCAGGCTCTGGTTACATGGCAGTAGCTTCCCACGGAGCAGGGAATCCTTTGAAACTCCAGAAGCTTTACTGACTGTGCCAAGGGAAGGGCCCTGCAGCTGGGAGCCTGGAGACACCTGTGTACAACCTCTGGACTCAGCAAGCTGCCTTACAGCTTGAACTCATGGATGCTAACAGAAAAGGAGAAATCATCAGTCTTCACATCTCTACTGCAGTAAACTGCCAAGGGATCTTGAAACTCCCAAGATCTATACATGAAAATATGAATTAGACTCTTTAGAGATCCAGTAGTCATCCATAGGTCCAGTTCTCACCTGGGTTTATTTTTTAATGCCTCTACTGGTTTACTCCACTGATTTTCACATCTTAAGCATTAATTTCCCAGAAATTCCTCAAGCATTCCCCCAGAAGAAATCTAGCCATGGTTTCCACTTGGCCAAAAGCCAGCACCAGAAGGCATGTGGCAACCCGGATGGACCTCCCATGTTAACATGCAGCTGTCCAGGTGACAGGCTGCAGGGGATGTCTGAGCCTGTCCTGCTGCAGGAGGGCAGCAGAGATAACAGTGGTGTGAGGTGCAACCAGGTGGATGATCTGCTCAGCCTGGTGGCAGAGCTGAAGGAAGAAGAAGAAAGCTTAAGGAGTTGTCAGGGAGTGTGAGAGGGAGAGAGACTGGTGGAGACACTCTCTACCATCACTGAGACAAATGCACTGGATGGACACATGACAAGAAACAGAGGCTCCCCTGCCTACTTTCCAGCAGGCAGATGGAGAGTACCTAAATGACAGGGAGGAATGGAAAGGTCTCTGCTTGGGGCAGCAGGCGAATCATCCCCCAGCCTACTTCACTTTCCCATGCACCCCTATACAATATGTATGCAGCTCTGGAACCTAAAAGCCAGGAAAATGATGATGTGGATGAAAGTCCATCCAGGCTGGAGGAGTTGCCTGGGGAGAGTTGATCAGCCCCACACATCAAGACCAGTTCTGCTAGGAAGAAAAGAAAGGTGGTTGTCATCGGCAACTCCACTCTGAGAGGAATGGAGGGCCCAATATACTGACCAGACCCAACCCATAGGGAAGCCTGCTGCCTTCCTGGGGCCTGGGTAAGGGACGTTGCTAGAAAATTCCCTTGTCTGGTTTCTTGCTCAGATCACTGTCCATTACTGGCCTTCCAAGTGGGAAATGATGAAGTTTAAATGAGAAGAAATCTAAGGGCTATCGAGAGAGACCTCAGAGCCTTGGGGTGACTGGTTGAGGGATCAGGAGAACGAGTAGTGCTTTCCTGTATCCTGCCAGTTGCAGGGAAAGATGGGCCATGTAATCAGAAGACCACACACATCAATACCTGGCTCCAGGCATGGTGTCAATGGCTAAATTTCAGGGGGTTTGATCATCAGTGAGTTTACATGGCAGCAGGCCTGCTGGCAGCAGATGGGATTCACCTGTATCAAAGGGGGAACAGTACCCTAGGTTAGGAGTTAGCAGGGCTCACCAACAGAGCTTTAAACTTGATTCAAAGGGAGAAGGGAATAAAACCAAGCTTGTTGAGAGATGAGCCTGGGGGTGGCATGCCAGGGTTGGAGGCAAGACCGATAGCACAACTAAAATGCATTTATGTCAATGCCTGGAGAAGGGGCAACAACCAGGAGGAGATGAAAGCCATTCTGCAGCAGGAAGACCATGATATAGTCACCACCATGGAAGCATGGGATAACTCACATGACTGGAGTGCTGCAATGGATAGCTACAAACTTCAGAAGGGATAGGTGGAAAGAGTGGCGGGGTAGCTCTGTGTGTCAGGGAGTGTTTCAACTGGCTAGAGCTGCATGACGGCGAACAGTAGGGTTGAGTGTTTATGGATAAGAACCAGGGGGAAGGCCAAAAGAGCCGATATTCTGGTGGGAGTGTGTTACAGACCACCCAACTAGGAAGAAGAGGCAGATGAAACATTCTACAAGCAGCTGGGAGAAGTCTCAAGATCGCTAGCCCTTGACCTCATGGGGGAATTAAACCTGCCAGATGTCTGCTGGAAATACAGCACAGCAGAGGGGAAACAGTCCACGAGGTTCCAGGAGTGTGTGGAAGATAACTTCCTGACACAGCTGGTCAGTGAGACAGCCAGGGGAGATGCCCCGCTGGACCTGCTGTTTGCAAAGAGGGAAGGAGTGGTGGGTGCTGTGAAGGCTGGAGGATGTCTTCGGCATAGCAATCATGAGGTGATAAGAGTTTTTGAATCTCAGAGAAGTAAGGAGGGGGGGTCAGCAGAACCTTGGACTTCTGGAGGGCCAACTTCAGCCTGTTTAAGAGTCTAGTTGACAGAGTCCCTTGGGAGATAGCTTTGAAGGAACAAGGTGTCCAGGAAGGCTGGACGTTCCTCAAGAAGGTAGCAGGAGCAGGCTGTCGCCATGTGCCAAAAGACAAGCCATTGCGGGAGAAAACTGGCCTGGCTGAACAGAGAGCTTTGGCTGGAACTCGGAGAAAAAAGGAGAGTTTGCCGCCTCTGGAAGAGGCAGGCAGCTCTGGAGGACTACAAGGATGTTGCAAGGTTATGCAGGGAGAAGATTAATGAGGTGAAAGCCCAGCTACAACTCAGGCTGGCTGCTGCTGTAAAAGATAACAAAACATGTTTATACAAATGTGTTATAAACGAAAGGAAGGCGAAGGATAGTCTCCGTCCTTTATTGGATGCGATGGGGAGCATTGCCACAAAGGCTGAGGTGCTTAATGCCCTTTTTGCATTAGTCTTTAATAGTAAGAGCAGGTGTTCCCTCTGGGTACTCACCCCCCTGACCTGGAAGACGGGGACAAGGAGCAGAATAAAGTCCACACAGTCCAGGAGGAAACAGTGACATGATGCTCCATTGAGTTGTGCACTAGTCTATGGGATCCACCCAAGGGTACTGAGGGAGCTGGCAGAAAAGCTCACCAAGACACTCACCATCATTTACCAACAGTCCTGGCTAACGGGGGAGGTCCCATGTGATGCCCATCTACAAGAAGGGCTTGAAGGAGGATCTGGGGAACTACAGGCCTGTCAGCCTGACCTCGGTGCTGGGGAAGGTTATGGAGCAGGTCATCCTGAGTGCCATCATGTGGCACATGCAAGGACAGCCAGGGGAACAGGCCCAGCCAGCAGGGTTTTATGAAAGGCAGGTCCTGCTTGACAAACCTCATCTCCTTCTATGACAAGGTGACCCACCTAGTGGATGAGGGAAAGGTTGTGGATATTTTCTACCCAGACCTTAGTAAAGCCTTTGGCAGTATCTCCCACAGTGCTCTCCTAGAGAAACTGGCTGCTTATGGCTTGGATGGGTGTACTCTGCACTGGGTTAAAAGCTGGCTGGATGGCCAAGCCCAGAGAATAGCAGTAAATGGAGTTACATCAAGCTGGTGGCAGGTCACATGTGGTGTTTCCTAGGGCTCAGTATTGGGGCCAGTCCTGTTTATTATCTTTACTGACTATCTGGATGGGGGGATTGAGTTCACCCTTGGTAAGTTTGCAGACAACACCGAGTTGGGGGTAGTGTTCATCTGCTTGAGAGTAGGAAGACTCTACAGAGGGATGTGGACAGGATGGACCAATGGGCTGAGGGCAACTGTATGAGGTTGAACAAGGAGAAGTTCTGGGTCCTGCACTTGGTTCACAACAACCCCACACAATGCTACAGGCTTGGGGATGAGTGGCTGGAAAGCTGCCCAGCAGAAAATGACCTGGGGATGCTGACTGACTGCCACCTGAATATCAGCCAGCAGTGTGCCCAGCTGGCCAAGAAGGTCAACAGCATCCTGGCTTTCAACTGAAATATATAGTGTGGCCAGCAGGACAATGGAAATGTTTGACCCCTGTGCTCAGCTCTGGTTAGGCCATATCTCAAATGCTGTGTTCAGTTTTGGGCTCCTCACTTCAGAAGAGATGTAGAGGTGGGAGAGCATGTCCAGAGGACATTGAAGGTGGTGAAAGGTGTAGAGCACAATTCTTAAGAGGAGCAGCTGAGGGAACTGGAGTTGTTTAGTTTGGAGAAAAGGAGGCTCAGGGGGGGATCTTATTCCTGTCTGCAACTACCTGAAAAGAGGTTGTAGGCAGGTGGGGATCGGTCTCTTCTCCCATGTAACTAGTGACAAGACAAGAGGAAATGGCCTTATGTTACACCAGGGGAGGTTTAGATTGGATATTAGGAAAAAATTCTTCACTGAAAGGGTGGTAAAACATTGGAACAGCCTGCCTAGGGAGGTGGTGGAATCTCCATCCCTGGAACTGTTTAAAAAACACATACATATGGCACTTAGCAACATGGATTAGTAGTGAACTTGACAGTTCGGGGTTAAGGGTTGGAATTTACTACCTTAAAGGTCTTTTCCAACTTAAATGATTCTATGATTCTCTACACCCTCTGTGCTAAGCATAGCCAAATTTTGAATTCTCAGTGCAGTTGAGGATTGCAATCTAATCCCCAAGGCATGAAAGTTTTAATTAGACAAATATTCAGACAACATAATTTAGTATACTTTCCTGTAGCTGTATAATCCGAAATTGTCATCTGAAATACAGCTCAGTAAAAGAAAGAATCAGCCTTTGTAATCAGTTCTTTTTCTGTTCAGATGTGGTTTGAAACATAATTATCAATGTTGGCTGCAGTTAATATAAACATTTAAATTTACATGTCCCTAAGAAAGACCCGCTAACACACTTTATATTTAAGAATCTGTTTGCATAGTAGCAGATCTAAAAGAGGGAACAGACTAGATATAAAACTATTTGTCATTTTAAAATCTCAAGGCTTGTTATATTTGACTTTTTTTTTTTCCCTGCCTACAGTGTCAGAAATAGCTCATGTGAAAGCCACAACATACACTGACTGAAATAAGAAGAAATGGTACCCTATAAAACATGATTAGGGAATTCTGAACAAAAGTGTTCTATTTCCAACATCCTCAGCTGACAAGAACTGTATGAAACACAAATGAGTTCGGCATCAATCCCAGATACATGGAGCTCAATCAGTAAGTGAAGCACAAGAAAGAGAAGGATGCTAAAACTTTCTATGTCAAAGGTCCTACTGTATGCTCACTACTACCTAGTATGGTTTTGTGATAGCTACAGTTAACCTGTAAAAATATAGTGAGGGATGCTGTTTTCACATTCCCTTACTGAAAACATGTCAATGTGTTACAGTAACCAGAAATATGCTCTAGTTTTGATTTTTTACGGTACAAGAATAGACCTAAAATATAAATGAACACCAAAATATGTAATTCACCAATCTGCAAGGGGCTAAATGATACTGTCCTCTTTATAAAATTAATTATCAAATAACTCAGCCATAACTTCTGTCAAGTACTTACTGTAAACTCCAATATTTGAACATTACACAGTGGTTTCCTTATTTGTTGGTAATGTTCTATTAGTTGTTTATTTGCTTTCAAGTTTTTAATTATTGATTTTTTCCTCTTCCTTAAACATCACCAAAAGCTCTCTTTGGTAATTGTTTCATTCTAATCAGCCACATTGCTCTAAGGTAATTGTTCAGCTGTAAAGAGATTTATTCCAGTAAAAGATACTCTAATTTCTAATTTATCTCTTCTAATAAGTAAAGAAATTTGCATTACGGGAAGGAAGAGAAGATTTAACTCTATATCAATGGAATATTTACTCCAAATATATAGACCTAGATCTTGTATAACTTTGCAGTAGGTCTCAATATTTTTTTAATGAAAAAAAGGAATACCATCACCTTCATTTTATACACTGCAAAACTTAGGCACAGGACATGAAAACAACCTATCAAGCCATAAATGACAGTAAAATTTCCCCTCAGTTTGTCCATTTGTGTTCTACATTCTCAGTGCACCACATCCTCCCGCTTAGTCCATGCTCTATGTCACCTTTTGCCTTGTGTAAGAATTCAGAGACAATTATAGTGACAGTGAATAAATGATGGGCGGAAAAAAAAAGAAAAAAGTAAAGTGTTTTAAGGAAATCTGTTTTAGAACTAGAAGAGCTACTCATCAACATAAGGGAAAAAAAAATAATGAAGTCTATTAATATATGCACAAAGTAGTAAAGCCTAAACAGTTTTCTGGACCTTTAGACTATGCAAATACAGAAGAAAGTTAATGACAAAGGAGATAAATTTTCACATACAAATACTGAATGCAACCTCTGAAACATGTCATTTGAGATTCCTAAAACACAAAGCTTTCTTACAAGAAACAAAACCTCTTATGAATAGATATTATGGGTTGATAATTTAAGAAGAAATCTAATTGACTTGATATCAGTTTTAACACAACGTTAGAACTGGATGGATTGCTACACTGACCAAAAAGGTGTTTTACCTGTTCATTCCAATAACAATTAAAATGTGACCACTAAAGCCGAGAGAAAAAGAGGGAGAGCATCTGTACCAGGTTTACAGGCAAGATTTTAGCAGCCGAGGGGCTGCAAGGGTGAACTTCTGTGAGAAAACACCAGAAGACACAATTCTCATGTCAGATAGAACCAGTTCCAGACAGCTCCAAAACAGACCCACTGCTGGCTAAAGCTGAGCCCATCAGTGGCTGGTGGTGCCTCTGTGATGTCATTAGGAAAGGGTAAAAAACACTGCACAGCAGCTGTAAGAGAGAGGAGTGAGAAAAATGTGAAAACAGCCCTGCAGACACAGGTCAGAGAAGGAGGAGAGGGGGAAGGTCATCCAGGAGCTGGAGCAGAGATTCCCCTACAGCCCATGGTAGAAGACCATGGTGATGCAGGGTGTCCCTCTACAGCCCGTGGAGGGCCCCCACACTGGAGCAGGTGGACATGCCTGAAGGAGGCTTATGATCCTGTGGACAGCCTGTGCTGGAGCAGGCTCCTGGCAGGACCTGTGGCCCCATGGGGACTCAGGCTGCAGCAGTCTGCTCTTGAGGACTGCACCCCATGGAAAGGACCCACGCTGGAGCAATTTGAGAACTGCAGCTCGTGGGAAGGATGCACATTGCCACAGTTCATGAAGGACTGTCTCCCATGGCTGAGACACCACACGGAGCAGGGAAACAGTGCGAACAGGCAATTGCAGTAAAGGCAACATGATGAACTGACTGCAACCCCATCGCCCCCACCACTCAGGGAGAGAAGTGAGAGAGGTTGGGTGTGAGTTGAGCCTGGGCAGAAGGGAGGTATGGGTGGAAGGTGTTTTAAGGTTGTTCTTATTTCTCATCACCCTACTCTGAACTGGTTGGCAATAAATAAAATTAATCTCCTTCACAGAGAGTCCGTTTTGCCTGTGACAGTAACCAGTGAGTGATCTCCCTGCCCTAATGTTGACCAATGAGCGTTTCACCTCATTTTCTGCCCCTGTCATGCTGAGGATGGGGAGTGAGAGAGTGTCACCTCACAGCCAGCCAAGGCTAACCTACCCACAGTACAATAATGTTTGGGACCCCCAAATCTCTCTTTTGTTAGATGGATTTAAAGAATTTTTTTTCTTCTACTTCCCGAAGTGTACCTCAACCTCCATGCATTAGAGTATTCTGACACCAAACAGAAAACCAAAGTGTAATTTATACTTTTATTTAAAATGTTTTAACTTGCCTCCTTCTCCCAGTTTGGGAGAATCATATATGAGAAAGAATCTACACAAAACTAACATCTATTAATAATGGTGAGCCTGCAGTCAAATAATTAGCAAGGATAAAATTTTGGGGAAACACCTGCTTGTTTATATTAAGTGAAATAATCAGAATTTGGGCTGCAAAAATCTTCCAGCAATCCCAAAACTGGAATCCATGTATGGAGATTTTGGTTCAGGAACAATCTCAATCTTTCTGCTTACTCAAAATTGTTACTACTGTCTGAAAATGTATGCATACTGACTACCAGTTTAACAAATGTGGGTAAATGAAATCTTACTTTTAAGCAGTAGTAGTGCTTACTATCAAAAATCCTGTCTTAACTAAAATTAACAGTGTATTTCCTTGCACTTGAGAAACATGAGATAAAATTACTGTGGAGAAGACACTGATTGACTACTGCATCAGCAAGCAGTAGTTAAATCCCGATTTCTTCAGAAGTATCCTGACCTGCAAATATGCATAAAAAAGTACCAGCTGCTCTTTCTTATTTTTACCTTCAATGTGTTACTATGTAATGCCATATTAATGTAATGTAGAGTCAACATTTTTTTCACACTGTGAACATCTCAACAGACCTACATCACTTCAGGCACTTCAGAAGGCTTAGGACCTTGTTGGAGGGCTGTAGAATTTGAAATGAGCAATCGTAATGCTAAATGGTTTAATAAAATACTTTCAGAAATATCCTTCATGCTTAAGAGACTGAAATCTGGCTAAAGAATATGACCTTAATCTTGCCAAATTGTGCATATAAGAGAGACAGGAAAAATAGGCTGTAAGCTCTTATGCCATATCATGATATCAAACCTAGCATTCTTACCATCTAACAGGAGAAACTAAAACCGTAATTTCCTGCTGGAAACTGTTAGATAACTGAGGGACCAAGCTACCATATTAAGATTTTTTTTTTTTTTTTTATCAGTAAAAGAATGTATGTTTATTGCTTCACAGACTCATCTTTACAATTCTGGAACAAGGTGGCCTAATTATAAAGGTGATTTTTCATGACAGCTTCTCCTTTACTACATCCAAACACAAATCTATGTCCAAAATAACATATACCAAAAGACAGGCCTGATTTTCATGTCAGAGTCAGGATACCATGATCCCATTTTTCTCTATGTCTAAAAGCCAGTCCAAGAAAGCAAAAAATATATTCTCTGACAAGAATTTTCATGTGGGTGATGTATTAATACAAATTCCCCATGTTTCAGGCAAGACTAAAATAGTAAATTCTCATCCATGAAACTCCTGACATTGGCATTGTGTGAAGGTAAAATATATGCTCGCGGGAATTTGGAGATGATTCCTACTAGGTCTAAAATCTGGTAGAGGAATTCCAGTAGAAAAAATTTTCTGCTACAAATTAAAGAGACTAAAGAGACAATGTTTCTCCAGCATACCATCAAGATTTAAATATCTGAACTACTGTGATATTATCAGCTGTTTCTAAAAACATCCAAGTTACTCATATGCAGAAAAGAATAAGTTGCTGCTAATAAACCCCACCTATTCTGTCAAAGATGACATGATTCTTGTTGCAGTTCAGGAGGATGGAAGAATCACTTTATTTACTCTGGTGTTCATTCAGTTCCATGAAACACTGAAATGCTTTCATGACAGTAATGCTTAACAATTTAAGCTGGCAACATAAGGAATTTCATGAGAGTGTATATTTATTTCGTGAACCAAATTTATGAAAATACTACTTTTAAAAGTATTTCCTTCTTAAACTTATATTTCCAAGAAATTCTGAAAGGTACCCAAACTGGTCTTACCCTTAACACTTGTAAACCATTAATATCCTGCTACTTCACAATTTGTAATACATTTCAACCCACAGTTCTTATTTCTTCCATCAACTAGCCAGACTCCACAAGTACTAATTTATTGAATAAATCTGATTTTCTTGCCATATTTTTTTCTTCATGAAGGTACTCCAAAGCATCTTGAGTTTCCTCTAATTCATTATGCATCAATAAAAGCCTGGCTTGAAGTCAACTTCAAGATTGTTTACATCTTAGATTACTAGAATTTCTAGGAAGCATATACACTGAGACAACATGAAGAGTTCCCTTCCTTTACAAAGAAGCTGACTTAATCCTAAGTAATCTTTAATCAATGCCCAAGCCTTTACTTTTAAATAAATGTTCTTATTAGCCCCTAAAGAGTTACAGAAGGAAAAAGGAGGGAAGGGGGAAAACCAACCAACCAAGCGTGGTAGAATAATAATTATGATGTTTTAAGATTACATTAACAATCGTAATTGTGGGCCTCAAATTTTGGGGAAAAAAAAATAATCAACTAATTTTACTTTTTTAGTCAGTCTATGAATCAACAGGGTCATTTACCACTAGTTGTGGACCATGTACAAGTTAGTTAAATTAAACAATCAAGCTGTAAGAATTTTAATTAAAACAAACAAACAAATTATACATTTGTATATGTGAGGGTAAAACACGGTTCTAAACACATGACAGTTATCTTAAGCTTCAGAAACATCATGGTATTTTTATAGACCAAAAGCCCAAATATTAATACTTTTAATACAGAGGGATGAGAAGGGCACAAATTCTAAAATAATTTTTAAAAATGTAAGCTTGAGCCCACTATATATCCAAATAGTTAATAATAAATTGAGAATCATTCATGCCTGAAAATCCTATTATGTAAACTGTAAAGCCACATTTTTAAATATGCTGAGGACACTTCCCCCCCCATCACGTGAGAAACCAAATAATAATACATCTGCTTAAACAGAAGATGGCCAGTTAAGTTCCTATTTACAGCAACAACAATTTACCTATTTTAACAAAAGCATGTACATGAGTGTTTCCTTTCCTCTAAATGCAGAAACAGTTATTGTTACATACAAAAATGGCACATACTATACTATGTTCTTTGTAAAGGTCCTAATGCTATAAAATCATTTGCAAGTCTAGGCTGTTACAAATTTTGCCCTATACAGGCACAGTATCTTTCTGGGCCAGTCAGACCTACATTCCTTCCATGAAGACAAAGTATAGTACAGTATTTTCTAAAGAGTGAGGTAGAGGATAAGCTGAAAAGGGTGCATTTTATGTAGTAACTAGATTCTTGAATACAGTTGAGGTATAGTTGTAAAGCAACATTAATGTCAGCATTTCACAGCTTTCAAGTCTGTAGCTTTTTTCAAGGTCAAGAAATGTATAGCAGGTTCTGCTGTATGATAAGTACTTACCCATATGCACACATCTTGGTACATATATAATCACTCACACACAATATATATATACATCAATAGTATCAACAAATAAACTTTCAGTATAATATTATAGATATTTTTAAGACACCCAAATGCTATTACAGTTCATAAAGTTTTGACTGAAGAGACAACCAAGGAAAACTTCTGTACCTATTCATTCCTTTATCAGCAAGGCCACGACCAACCTATTCCATCCGTGTGAGACAACATCCATTCCCAAAGTATGAAATAGCTGTTCTGTTAAACTATATTGTCTGAGAGTAGGATAAAACTACATGCACTCAGACTCATGAATAAGAAAGTTTAATATGAAATAGAATGAAAAATACATACAGCTAATTTGCGTAGACTGGTCAGCATTTCATTTTGATCTTTAAAGCCAGTAGAATGAATTTTGCTCACAGCATCCTCTTTCTCAGTAAGCCATGCATCAAAAAGGCACTGAAAGAAAACAGGAGAGAACACAATGAAAAGTCTTCAGTCAGGCCTTTCTTAGCATAACTTTTTTTAAAGAACATTCCAATTTATAACTGCAAAAACTATTCACCTGCTCTTCTGCAAAGTGCTGCCATTTACGAAGAATATCCTGCAGAAGGACCCATCGGTCTTCTGTCCACCTGCAGATGGCTGCCCACCGATTTCCAAAGCGCTAGAAAGAAACACACAATACAGGTTTGCATTTGTTTCCTTTTTTTCTTTTCTATTTTTTTTTCTTTTTTTTTTTTTTTTTTAAATAAGTCCGATTTTCCTATGGCATTACAATTTTTTTGGAAAACACTTTCCTAATTCACTTTTTACAGTCTGAAGCCCTTAAAATATGTTGCATGTCATGATGCAATGGAACTTATCACCATTTGAAATAAAATCAACATGGAGAGAATAGGAAAAGCAATGCAGGCAACCCCAGAGAATTTTAATACTAATCTACAAACAGTTTTCTATTAAGTCTCTGGTACTATGCTCTTTAAAAAAAAAAAAAAAAAAAAAAAAAAAAAAAAAAAAAAACACCAAAAAACCCCAAAACACCTCAGTTTAAAAACTTTCTAATGCCCAAAACATAACTAGTTGAAATGTGATTATGGTGACTCAAAGATGTGATGAAGGCAAAACAGTGTCTGGTTTTTAAGTTGTACCATCAGTGCAGTTGATCTAAGTTTTTACCTCTTTTAACATGTTGCAGTGGAAAAAAAACCCCACCACCTTATAAGCTAACACACCAGCAAAAATCAATCCCACTGAGGTTTCCCAGACATTTGTAGCTTATGCAACCATAAATGTTTTAAAATCACACAAAACACTACTACCTTCTCTCTCTCCCTTATTTTAGCTGAAAAAAAGCACTACTACCTTCTCTGAATTTCCTACTAGCTTTTATTGAAAAATGCCTAAGACAGAGGATGAGACTTAATACTGTTGTGATGGTGTGACATGCTATAAAGCCTTTATTACAATGATTTCCATTGACTTAACTACCCCTGAGTATCACATACAAATAATTCAACTGCTCCCAAATTAAAAAAAAACAACTTATAAAATCTGAAAGACATTTTATACTACTGCACTCTTATTTTTTATCTTCTTCAAAAGCATGTCTTGACAAAAGGAAAAATAGCTTCTTCCTTCTTTCATATTTATTTATTCAATCAATGATTCTTAAGGGCCCCTTATAACTTGAGATATTATATGATTTAATTTTTTTATATTTAGATATTTTCCATAGAGATTATAATTTATTTTTAGCAAAACTGCAGCATCCAAATGGTGGATTTTTAAAAATGAAGGATTAAAATTTGGTTTTTTTTCTATCAGAAATGAAAGGATTTTATTTTGCACTGCCTAGAATATGAAAGGTAAAATTTCAGGATGCCATTTAAATATGTGGCTTTACTAATTTTATGTCAAAATAAAAAGTCAGCAGATACTGTGTTTGTTATTTAGTAAATACTAAAACCATAACTAAACTTAAAGACTAAACAGGTAGCTGTCATGACACTGAGATAGACCATATTAGGTATTGGTTCATTTCAGAAAAATTAGAACTCTCTCTTTTCAACTAGCATAATAATGCTATTTTTTAAATATGTCAAATATGTTACACAGCAATACAGAGAAGTATTTCTTTTCACTCACCTACTGCATAAATGCAAAGTAGGTTTTGAGGAAACTGTTTTGTTTGCCTTTTCTGAGCTTAATATCAGGATCATGGTTTTGGTATATATATGGAATTATATAGTGAGTATTTGCTTCCTTTTCCTATTTAGATCTAGAGGAAAATTAGGAAATTTTGCAAATCTAAGAATGTGATTTTTTTTTTTTAATATATATATATATAAATTACATTTGGTGTTAGTGTTTGCTTGCCGTAAAACATAATGTGATCAAAGATCATCAATTCAAGCAAACACAAAAAAAGTTTTGAATGTGAATATTTCAGAAAGCATATGTCAATATTAACAGAAACAAATACTTGCTGGTGAAACTTTTATGCCCTTAGCATATAACAGATCACAACGTATTTTATCCATTCATTTTACCCACTCACCATTAAATAAAAGTTGTCAAATTGTATGACACAGAACAGTGCAGAAAACTATTCACAGCCAGCTAAATCAAATTTTCTATTTTCTAAAAAATATTTTTTCCTTTTATGAAAAAAAAGCATGATTTCATAAATAATATTTATGAGCCTCACAGGCTGAATACTATGTATACTGTAATGTGTACTCAGTAACACCTTTTCTGCAAAAATTATATTTTTACTAATTTCATTGATTTTAAAACCCAAAGATCTTTATATAACAAAACAATGCATTATTCTTAATTTCATTTGTCCTGAAGCTATTACATTTCCAGTTTAGCTCAACACAGTCTCACCACCTCACCCTCCCTTTTCTCAAAGCCCAGAAGACAACCTAGCAGATCTGCAGTATCTAGCACTCGTTCAGGTTTTTATGTTTAATTGAATACTTTTTTTTTTTTTTTTACCTTGACTACTCTGCTTGCTAATTACTTGTTAAAAAATCATAAGCATATCCTTCCTTATAGCTCAGATGCTTCTAACCTGAATCCTGACCTGAGACTGTCTTTCCTAATAGTTCCCACAAGTCGGGGTAATTTTTATTAACTACTCAAAAACACTGCACATGATTAAATGAAGTCATAAGAAATAACTTCTTGTTATTCTTTAATAAGATCGAAGACTATGTACTTCATTTTCCCTATATGCTTTTTCTTCCCGCTATCAGAGGAGAAAAATCTCTAAGTTTCTAAAATTTTATACATACAAATTGTGCGATGAATCACAATTGGTTGTTTTGATGCCTGATTTACATTGAAGTCTATGGATACTAATAAAGCAATGCATTTTAAAAATACACTACAGTTTTTACTGAGGGATTCATAAATCATCTCGCAGTTAAGCAACAAAGGTTTTGGCACTTCTGATTTAGATTAATGTTTTTAGAAAAGTCTTGTCATGACCAGATGTCTCTCCATTGGTAATGCACGTGTAGATCAGAATAAATTACACTGCACAAATCTAACCAATAGTTTGCACCTGCCAGAAATTTTGAATTCTCACACAAGCCAAATACAAGGTCTTTAACATGAAAAACATTTATTTTAAGCAGAACCTCTAAAAAGAAATGAATGGACTTCCATAGACTATGCTTTTTGAAGAAAATTTCATTCTTAAAGTGTGCAATACCATGAATTATGCAAGCTCTTACATCCACACCTTGCAAAGGGACTTATTTAATGAAGATATATATTGCATATATATATACACATGCCTGGTTGTAGAGGAAAGCTTGGAGTTGGTGGAAATATACACTAATCTACACAAACAAATAACAAACTACTTATTACTATTTTATTAATATTTTATTAAATAATTAATTACATGGGATGGATAATATATTTGAAATAAACTTTACAGTCATATTTAACTGAAAAATCATATTTAAATTATTTATATTTTTTCCTTGTCTTTTAAAGCACTTCCAAAACACTAGCTAAAGAATATAAAGATTTCTTTTTCTAAACTCTTTTCAGGACAACAATCTAAATATTCTCCATTAGAATATGAAGGAAATTAAATTAATTAGCCCTATACAATACAGCACCATATTAGATCATGAAATAGGAGTATCTACAAAGTTCAACCTGGTTTGAGCTATAGACTCAGTCTAGGATCATTAAATCTACACTTATATGGCTCCTTTTCTACCCCTAACTGTGATTCAATGCAGTTCCATATGAATACATACCACACATACTGGCCCATAAATCAAGTAATCACACATAATGAATGTCCTGGTCATTGGTATACAACCATCATTTTCCTTGACGTGTATGATAGCAACAGCAACAAGCACTCACAAAGGTGTATTGTCAAGTTTGTCCTCAGTTTCTTAGTTCCTCCATATGAGTCAGCATATTGTATTCAATTGCTTAAGTTTAAGTTATGTTAACCATAGAGTAAGCCTCAAACTCAGTTCCCTATCTGTATATGTATGCTTTTTATATCACACTTCTATTATATTGCATTGTTTTAATGTTTTATAAAACAATAAATCTTTCATTGCTAAAAAGTATTATATAAAAATCCTCATACCTGAGTAATTTTTAAATATCTCACATTCAAGCAGCTGACTTTTCTTAACAACCCTCATAAAGAAATACAGTTTGCTGTCAACATCTGCAGTAACATCTTCATCAGCTTGCCTTTATCGCTATGATATACCTTAAATTTTTTTTTTTGTTTGCTCACATAGAACACACCAGAAACTCAAGAGTAGAAGATTAGATATCTGGCTCTGCATTTACTCCAAGAAATTTGCATACTAAAAAAAATTTTGCTGAGTCAATACAAAATACTATTTTCAGCAAATGATTTCAAAAAGCCACAAAACCTATCTTTTGTTTTGACTGAACAGTTTGACAAGACATTTAATTTTAATTAAATAAGTGAAACAACTAAGTATCTGCAGTGATAAAAGGGTTGATACTATACCCTGCTTTAAACCTGCTATTTCTCATGAGAGATCATAACAGCCATGACACCAAGATACACTGTTTGGTTGAACAGATTTAGGACACAAAGTTTCAAGTCAGAAATACCATGTCAGAGCTGACTATTTATAAAATTGATATTGACTACTAAATCATATGGTGATCAGCTTTACCTCCTTATTCACATCAAATAGTATTTGATTCTGTAAACAGCCTGTGTGACTTCTGGAAACTCAGGCTGAACCAAGGGTTTTGTTCCCAGCACCTGGGAAAACACATCTCCAGAGAAACTAACTGAATCCAGACTAAAAAGTAAAAAACCTTCCTGCTCCCTTGAAATGCCTATTTTTTACAGCCATATCTGGAATTTTCAGAGAAATCTGCATGTAAAAGTTTGCAGGAGGTAACTTCTTGTCACAAGTACTCAGTGAGCCAACTAGAACAGACATCCTCTAAGACTTGCTGTTTGTGAATGGAGAAGGACTCATGGGGGGTGTGATGGTAGGTGGCTGTCTTGGCCACAGTGATCATGAACTCAGTGAGTTTAAAATTTGCAGGGTAATGATATAAGAGGACAGCAGAGTTGCTACCCCGGACTTCAGGAGAGCAAACTTCAAACTATTCAGGGAGTTATTTAGTAAAGTAAGCTGGGAATCTACTTTTAAGAGCTTAAGAGTTCATGAGTGCTGGTTAGTTTTTAAGAACCACCTTTTAGAAGCACAGGAGCAAGCAATTCCATTGTCTTGTAAGTCAAGCAAGCAGGGCAGACCACCTTGGCTGAACAGGGAACTCCTTGTGGAGCTCAGGAGGAAGGAGACACTGTATAATCTCTGCAAGCAAGGTCAGGCCTCGCTGGAAGAGTACAGAGTTGTCATTCATTTTTGCTGGGAGAAGATACAAAAGACCAAAGCTCAGTTAGAGCTGAAGCTGACCAGTTTTGTGTCAGACCACAAGAAGGGCTATTTAAAATATCTTAAGAGGAGATCTAAAGAAAACATTGGACCAATACTTGCTGAAGATGGTCATCTGACTAACAGACATGAAGAAAAAGTAGGCACTCAATGCATTTTTTTGTCTCAGACTTTAATAATACTGACAGACCGTGGGCTGCCTGGTCCCCTGAGTCAGAGGACCATAAGTATGGGACCGGTGACTTCCCATTTGCCAACAATGAAATCACAAGGGACCAGCTGTATCAGCTGAATGTTCACAAATCCATGGAATGTGATGGGATTAATCCCAGAATACTGAAGGAGCTAGTGGATATTGCAGTAGGATCCCTCTCAATCATCTACTAAATGTCTTGGGAATCTGGGGGGGTGTCTCTGCTGACTGAAAGCTTGCCAATGTTATTCCAATCTACAACAAAGGTGTGAGGGAAGACCCAGAGAACTACAGACCTGTTAGTCTAACCTCAGTTCCTGGAACAATTATGTAGAAAATTATACCAGGTACTGCTGGAAGGCATTTAAAGAGCAACACAATCATCAGGCGCAGTCAACGTGGGTTCACAAAGGGAAGGCTCTGTTTCATTAATTGGATATCGTTCTATGGTAAGGTCACCAACTGAGTGGATGAAGGGGAGTGGTGGATGTAGTTTTTCTAAATTTCAGTAAGGCTTTTGCTACTGTCCCTCACAGCATCCTTCTGGACAAGTAGTCCAACTGTGGGATGAATGGGTTGACGGTGCGCTGGCTGAAGGGAAGAACTCAAAGGGTTGTAGTGAGTGGTCCACTCACCAGCAGTGTTCCTCAGGGTTCAACTCTATGGCCAATTCTGTTCAATATATTTATCAACAATCTGGATGCAGGAGCTGAATGCACTGTTAGTAAGTTTACTGATGATACCAAACTGGGAGGTGCTGTTGACTCTCTTGAGGGACAGGAGGCCTTGCAGAAGGATCTAGGTAGATTGGAGCATTAAGCAATGATTAACAGGATGCAATTAACAAGTATAAATGCTGGACTCTGCACCCGGGACAGAGTAATACCAGGCACAAGTATAAATTGGGAGCAGAGTGGCTGGAAAGTCACCCTACAGAAAGGGATCAGGGGGTGCTGGTCAACAGCAGGCTCAACATGAGTCAGCAGTGTGCCCTGGCAGCCAAGAGGGCAAACCACATCCTGTAAATCAACTAGTTGGTCAAAAGAAGCGATTACCCCGTTGCATTCAGCATTGCTGTGGCCCCCCTTTGAGTGTTGTGTGCAGTTCTGGACCCCACAATTTAAGAAGGATGTCAAAGTTCTCAAACGTTTCCAGAGAAGGGCAAGAAAGATGGTGAAAGGGCTGGAAAGCAAGTCCTAGGAGGAGCATCTAAAGGCTTTGGGCTTCTCTAGTTTGGAGGAAAGTAGCTGGGGGTAACTTCATTGCTTTCTACAGCTTCTTGAGGAGGGGAAGTGGAGAGGGAGGTGCTGATCTCTTCTCCCTGGGATTCAGCACCCAGATGTGTGGGGATGGTTCAAAGCTGCATCAGGGGAAGTTTAGACTGGACGTTAAGAAGCTTTTCTTTACTGAGAGGGTGGCCAAACACTGGAACAGGCTTCCTAGAGAGGTGGTTGACATCCCAAGCCTGTCAGTGTTTGAGACATTTAGAAAATGCCCTTAATAATATGCTTTAGCTTTTGGTCAGCCCTGAAGTGGTCAGGGAGTTTGCCTAGATGATGCTTGTAGGCTCCTTCCAAGTGAAACAGACTATTCGTTAACATTCCTCACTTATTTTGATGTATTTTTACAAAAACTACCCATAAATAATCTTCAATCAAAGCATAGTACCCTGAATAATATGAATATATAATAGACAGTGTAAATTATACTCCTGTCCCTCAGCAGGGGAAAAAGCCATCAAGAAGGCTTTGACACATATAACGCAGATCTTTTTCCAGCACAGACCCCAACCCCTGAAGCCTGAGGAGGGCCCTAATTTGCACTAGCCTGCAAGAGTCGTTAAGGGACCTATTGTCTACTGGGTATAATTAGAGAAAAAAAGCTCCCTGCATTCACAGCTTCTGTATGTTATACAGCCAATTCTCTGGGCTGAAGATAATTTCCAACTTTTTTTCCTGAGTAATTAGTCAGAGCATAGGAACAGATTTGCTAGTATAGCAAATATATATAAATATAACAAGTATATATATATAACAAAATATAGCAAGTATAGCTAGTATAGCTCTGATTTTGCAACATTAGGTAGAGATTTGAGCCTTACTCAGGAGCTGCCTTTTGTGAAGTCTCTGAACTGAGCCTATTGGGGGTCTACAAATTAGAAGTCTCAATAGTCACTTCTCAGCAGCAGCATAAACAGAGTCTCACATGTCACACACTGATATGTCAGGTAACCAATGTTACGTAAAAGGGGGTTTAATATTCACACTCACCAAGGGTAGCTGTAATCTCTTAAGACTATCTTAGCTTAACAGCTGTTTGTAAGAAAAGAACTGTAATTGTGTTTCTTTTTCCAAGCAAGGTTAACTTTTCTATGGATAATTTGCTTCAGGGGACACTTTTGGCTTCTATGTCATTAGCTGCCACTTAAATAGTTTTTTTTGGCATATGCAATAAATCTTAAGGTCTTCTAGAATGTTCACTTGAAACCACTATAGATCTTTGTGATCCTGTTGAGACTTAAATCTGTAAGTGACCTTGTTATGGTTGTTAAAATTGTTTTGTACAGATGCATGCATAAATTTATGCATTCAATACATATATATTTATATCTATGAAAATGCATTACCTGTGGTGGTGCATCTCAGACCCTCCCCTGGGCTGCTCTACAATCTCAGGAATCCCCATTAGGCCTTAGCTTCTATGAAATGAGTTGGACAGTTAAGCATCCCTTGACAGTACTAGCAACTCTTGCATGGCTGAGTTGGGAAACTGCACTGGCTGTACTAGGAACATTCCTTATCTGAACACCATCACCACTTGATAGCCCTGAACGTCCCTTAACAAGACTGGAAACACTCTTCATTACAACTCTGAGTGGCACAGTACATCAATAGATTATTTTTTTTTAAATATCCATTAATTACTGACTATGATTGTGGCCAGGACAAAAAATTACAGATGACTAAAGCAAATCATCTCCAAACCTATAAACAGCAGTCCTAAGTGTGGCCCTTTGAGCTCTCCTAGACCACAGCAGACTGTCAACAGCATCTCCCTCTGAGTGGAACACCTCTCAGAGCTCACAAACTCCCAAGTCTGCAATACTAGGGGGACTGCTGCTGAAAGCTGATGATGGGGGCACGAGATAACTTTCCTACTTCTCAAGGCTCAACCCTTTGCTCATTAAGAAATGCAAATGAATTCAATGTATTTCACTGAACTTGAGCCGAACTTTTAATAGGTATATATGGTTTTACATGTATCTCTATGCTTCTATTCCTTTGTGTCTATGTGCATGTGTGTGTGAACTATTTACTAACCTCACAATACGTATAGCATAAGCATTACCACTCTGAATCCATGGTTAAGCCACTTTTATAATTTAAGTAAATCCCATTTGATTGTCTTTGTAAACAATAAATTAGTGGATGATTAAGTGCTGCTAAAACCCTATGATCAACCTTAAACTCTGATTATTCCATATATCCTTAAGGCATACACTGTTGATCAAGTCTAAGACTATGGATCTAGCCTCACCTCAACTCTATGAAGTGTTTAGAAAGCAAGGGGGACCTCTCTGAACCTTGTGACTTAATAGGAGGATTTCCCTTTCTCCTTATATCCTTTAGACATAAACCACTGACCAAGTCTAAGACTAAGATTGGATCTAGCACACCTACGTTCTATTAAGTGTTTAGAAAGCAAGGGGTTCCACTCTGAGTCTTGTGACTTGATGGGAGGGTCTCTCTTACCCTTTTACATTTTTAATCTCTGTGTAAATCATTCCATCTTAATTTTAATTTGATTCTTCTTTGTGTAATTTATCTATGTAGTAAGTGAGTGAACCTTGACATTGAACTTTGTGAAGTTGCACTACTACAAATTCTTATCAAAATTATTTTGCTAATATCCTTGATGGCAATTCTTTAACCAACTTAACCTAAACCATGACATCAACATCTCAGAAAACTCAGACATAACTGAATTGCATCTGCCTGGAAAATGCAGCCTTGACTATTACATAGCAATAACTGTTCACTTTCTTCCAAATCTGATCCTGACCAGTATCTCACTCAGGCAGTATTATTAAGCTCTTTCATCTGACAGTGAATGCCCTTGTTTTGTTCTACTTTTAAAAGTTAGACTGTCAGGTACATAATCAGGCTTTGAACTTTGCTCCATTGTGCTTTTTGTCAAATGCTCTAATGGTTGTGCTTGCCAACACATTGTATCTCCCATGCTTATATTCAGTTTGCAAGTGACATTGAAAAAAAAAAAAAAATATCCAAACAATCTTTCTGTGCACTCAAAAAAGATGTAGCATTTTGTTACAATAGTAGGGGGACTATATTAACTCAGTCTTCCTGGGCATAAAATTATAAAAACTTGCACACCTCCCTAACACCCTAACCCCACAGTTTTATATCTGCATTTTGTTTGTATTAACATCTCTAATACTGCTCCATATTTTTGACTTCCAGAGAAATGATATTATTGAATCTTTCTTTCAGATTCTTCTCTAAGACAGTGCAATGCAAGGAGGGAACTGAAGAGCAGCTGGAGTGTTCCGTACCACTCTGCACTCTGCTCAGACCATGCCTGTGCTGCAGGGTACGCTGGCTCAGGAATTGCCTTATGAGCGTCTTTCTAGGAATATACTCTCTCCATGACTTTAATAATTGTTCATGCTTTATCCCAATAACAGGTGCCTTCTCCACTAGTACAGTTATAAATGGTGTATTTCCATTGTGTTCCATTTACACTTGTGATTCCTTGTGGTTTTTTAATAGGGTAAATACATTGCAGTAACACCTGAGTTCTATTTCAGGTTGGATTCCAGTATGGGTCAGCCACAGAAGATGCACAGGATACAAACGGCACCTTTGCAACGAGTGTAATACTAGAGGGATACAGGTGTATTGCCTGATGTGCTCTTAATTGCTCAGATATCTTTATGAAGACTTGAAATTAGATTACACATCCAACAATCCACCAATCTTTCATTTGTTTTTCATACTAATAAAAAAAAATCATGAAAGGCAGTAAAAATCAAGTAACTAATAATTTTATCTTTTGTTAAAGAAAATGTATTTTGAATTAAGAAACTTAAAGTGCTGAAGCTGTTAAATGGCATAACCAGGCCTTGGCCCTTGTACAGCCCTAATCCAAGCCTATTTTAAAACCCAGTCAAGTTAATCAGTAGGAAAATAGAAAAAACAATAGATGATCAATTTGTATACACAGGTGCTCTCAGAAATGCAGGTGGTTTTAGAAAAAATAATATATGTGAATCAGAATTGCTTGTTCAAAGACTAAGTGTGCTTGAAGGATTGTGTGAGTTAAAGCAGGCAGAAATAAGGTGATGATCTGAGGAGGATCTTGGAACTGAGGTAGAGACTGGCACCAAACAGATGAATCAACTGGGACAGAGTCAGGTGATGGATTGGCAAAACTGACAAGACCAAAGGAAACTTCTAAAAATCTTTGAACATTGACTAATGATTTGATAACTGTATATAAGCTGTGCTACATCCCTTTGTTCTTTGCCACTCACTGAGGTGGTGGCCCAACTCTGAGTTGTAATTAAAGCAAACCTAGTGGTACCCACATCTGTGTAAATTTTTTCTTTAACACTTTTTTGTAATTCTTTACCATAGGCCTTTTTGAAAGAACCTACTGTTTGCCAACATGGAATAATATTCTGGTTGAAACTTTTCCCAGTCATTTTTGTATTTAATTTAATTTTTCTTCCATTGAAGATATTGTCCTGCTTTAGTTTATTTTCTGGAACTGTGTGTCGCAAGGGATGTGCTTTATTCCAACAAACAGAATACAAGAGCTGGCAAGAAATTCTGGAAGGTTAAGACTGTTTTGAGCAGGTACACCACAGTTCTAACACTTACGATTAATTTAAAAGGAAGTATTTATTGAAAGATCAGCAGAGGCTGCATTGTTACCTCGGCTGGGTTGTGCTTCCTGAGCGATTAAGTTGCAGTAAAGAAAACTGAGACTTCATTTTGCAGTGGCAGTGCTCAGCGTCTTAGCCAAACATCTTCTACCTACTCTAAACTCCAAACTAATTATTGTTTTACTGGTACTGGTACCCAAATTAGTTGGATTCAAGATAGCACCCGGATATCTGTCTGTGCTACAGCTATACCTTCCAGCTGAATGTATTGATAGTTTCCCTAGAGACACCTTAGGCTTCAATACTTCAAAAACCAGAATTCTTTTTATTTTCTTGGGTAATGAAGCAAAATGAAATAAAAGTACTTTCTCCTTTAAGAAAGAGAAAAATAGAAAAATAGAAGTAAACTTGGTTGTAGTACTGCCATACTTCTTGAGCAGCGACCCTGGAGATCTCACCACCAACACAGGAGTATCCTTTTTTAACGTATCTCAACACTTTACAACAATTCACTCAACAATTATCCATTTAAGTTAACTCAGAAGTTACAGTAAGAGAATTACTATAGAAATAGTACAGTAAGAATAACTTTTTCAAGATGTGAGCGAAATACTAAACTTTCTCATAATAAAAGCTAGCATTTGACAGGTTTTTAGAACATCTTGGCTGCTAGCTTCACCACAAATGTATCTCCAATGTGTCATTCTTTTAAGGATACTCAAGTAATTGCATTTAGAAAACAGAATATATGGAAGTTTTTTTCTGTTGATTGTTTAGGCTTTGTGTCAAAATGCAATTTAGAACAGGTTTGGACTTCAAGGATGTTGCTGCTAACTTGTCCCAATTCTAATACTCTGGAAAGCCTCGTCATAAGAATCTAAATGATAAACCATTGTAAAAATACATGTATACTGAAGAGGACATACACTGAAACAGAGAAATGAAACTGAGGACAGACTGAATCGACCCCCTTCATTTCCTAGGAAACATGTCCACAAGAAACTAATGGGAAAGAAATTATGGCTTTCACAAAAAAAAGTGTTTCAGAAAAAAACCAGCATGTTATTCATATTTCTTGATAATCACTATTTGTCTACAAAAATATGATCTTGCACACATTCACTATTTGATGTTGTTTAGTTTTTAAAAAGTTCTATTTCAATTTTGTGGGATCAGCACTGCCATTAAAAGACACACGTATTGGGCATTATTTAAAATGAATGTGCCTTTAAGCACTTGCCAGTGGATAATGACACTTTATATTACTGTAACACCAAAATATATCACATTTATCAAAAGTTTCCCGTCAGAAAAAAGTTCCCCATTCTCAGTACCTCACACTGCTGAATTGTGTAGCTTCTCACATGCAAAATCATTCTCCTTAACTACAGCAGAGAATCATGTTACTTCTGTCAAGGGTAAAAATACAGTTAAGAAATAACAGGCAAACACTTGTTCTTCGATAGATAAAACAAGTTGATACTGAAGGAATAGCAAACCAAAAAAAGAAAGTTGCTCCCGGATATGTGTTTTTTCTCCAAAATACATGCGTTTATCCACCTATGCAAAAGTCATGTCCTATAGAAATATTTCTTATCCTCCAAAATATCTCCTGAGATATGCTCAATTCTACTAGTAGTACTTCTTCAACCTTATTAACACTTGATGACAGAAATAGCTTCTTCCCTGAGAAACAGAAGTTTAGTCATTACCTGAAGCTGCTCTTCCAGTGCAGCAGTAGCTCTGTCTCCACTGTTTTCATCCACCACCACTACCATATGGGTTAGAGAATTCACTTTGACTTGTTCTTGTTCCAAATCTTCTTGAAATGCCTATAATTAAAGCATATGCGTTAGAAAATGTGTTCCAAATAAAGAAAATGCTGTGTGTTTGGAGTCCCACTGCCTGATTAACTTCCATAACCAACGAACTATGAAAACTTTATAATGCTGTCAGTACTAAGTAATTTAAACTTCTTTTGTTACCTTAGCATATTGGAGCAGATTTCCATTCCTTTCAGAAAAATAGCTTGCTTTTACTCAAAGTCTTAATTCTTGATATAATATTTCAGACTGAAAATGTGCGTAGTGAAATTATTTGTGATGTAGCTGACTTACAGATCTCAGTACAGTGTGTGTACATACCAATAGCCCACTGGTTTTAAATAGCCACTGGATTAGATTTTTGTACTTCATACTAACACATTAAAATAATTTTGCCAAAGTGATAGAACATTTTAAATGACATAGTTTTTTATTAAACAACTGTCACTATCTTCAGCTTGGCACTCCTACAACATTAGTAACATTGGATGAAACTGCTCAGGAGATGACTCAAGATTAGAAACCACATACAGCACCCTCGTTTCACTTATTGCAGAAACCAAGAAAAATAGTGAGAGGCACTCTCCAATTTCTGAATGTTTGAGGAAAAAAACTTTCTTGCCCTTTTAGTTTCTGTACCCACTTTCAGCTGTAAGCTGCGATAAAACTGAGGACAATCTTTTGCTGAGAAATAGTCAACAGCTGCAAGCGAAGAAACTTCTCTCAAATCTGCACAAATTGATGTTTGAGTAATTCCTAAACTTGGCAAATTTCTACAAGTCTTCACATCTCTCTGACTGTCCCACAGTTTCCCAGGGTTCATGTAATAGATCCAATCAATTGTTTCCTCCTTTCTCACAGTGCACAGCAAAGTCCAATGGGAATTTTAGTCTTCAGGTGATGATTTACAGCAGATTCACTGTACACTTCAGTTACATTAAAAAAAAAAAAAAAAACAGACTGAGGTACTGTAAGGTACAGTAACACTTTAGTAACACCCCCTTCATGGGTTTTATTGTCTCTTACATTTTTTCTTTTTTTCTTCTCACTTGCCGTGAAAGTTGAAATCTCTACTTTGCTATAGTTTTTTAACTAAACCAAAACCAGCCCAGCTCCTGTCAGGCACTAGGGAATTGAGCAGCCAGGGCTATCTGCTATTTCCTTTGCTGACACACAACAAGAAGACAACAAAGACGGAAAGAGGTGGAGCTAAAGATGTGCTGGCACCGAAACGTCAAGGCACAGATAAGGCAATACTGAATTTCTTTTCATATTTTTTGTTACCTATCTCCAGCTTTTTATTGGTATATCAACAACATATACATTTTTAACTCTCAATAGTTAAACACTGTTTTACATTACTGGGTTATGTGTTGTCTTCCTTAAAACTTGAAACAACCGCTCATCCCAATCCCTTGGAAAAAAAACATGGTGTTCAGGACCACATCCTGCCTGACACTTTTCAGGTGTCTACCAACAGAAGGATGTGAGAAACCAAAGTTCTCAATTCTGCAGAGTGTGTTCTAATGACTAGTACTTTTTGGTTGTTTGGTTTTGGTTATGCTTTTGTTTTTTGTTTTTTTTTTTTTAATATATAGCTTGACTTCTAAGAGCATCAAGTCCGACCATTAACCCAGGACTGCCAAGTATAGTATGACAGTCACAGTCTGAAAAATAATGGCTTACAACATATGCCTTGTCACAATGGAAACCTTGACTGTATTACAAACTATGTTGAATTCCACCATATCAATTTTAATGCTCTTTTTTCAAGTAGAGTAAATCACTCAGGTATGAAGAACAAGACCTTGCCGAAGATTAGGTCATGCATTTTAAACCTCTGTTAAAGCCTATTTCTTTTATTTGAAAAATAAAAATTAAAACATAATGTGGCTATAGGCAAGAACAAATAAATTTACAGGCTACTTTGTTTTTAAGGCATGAATTCTTTACCCTAACACATTTCAGTTTAAATTCCTCCATAGCCATAGCCTTAGAGCCAATATATTTACAGGAATCCTCTATTTTCTGACTTTCATGCCTGTGATTAACATTTGCTTCAGAGAACTAGACTATAAAGCAATTCTCAAGGACTGTGAAGTACACCAAATTGTTAGAGCAATCCCTGGAATTCAGATTTCTCAACATTTTATGCCCCAACACTTGATCAGGGAAGAAGGATCAGACTGTATAATACAGCTTGCTTCCCCCGTGTTCAATCCCCTCTTTCAGCCATAGTACAAGAAACACCTTGCGTTGTAAGCCTACAGCCAGGGAGAAAGTGACTTTCATTTGCTTATTAGTGGGTATCTGAGTGATGGCACCCCAGAACAAAACCAGAGTTAGCAATGCTCTCCAACTACAGGAGTGGAGGGCACTTTGGATGTGGGAGTCTTGGACACAGTGTGAAAGACTTGAGAAGTTAAGGAACTAATGAAACCAGAAACAAGTAATTTTCTAATCCCCAGACAGATTCAATTTGCCCTGAGCTAAAGGCCTGTTCCTCATAATCCATGTGTCTATTTTTATCATGAAATTCACTGGAGAAAATTGTTTGTTTACAATTTACAATTACAAATTTTATAATTTAAAATTACAAAAATGTACAGGACATTTTTGAAAAAAGGATTTATGGAGGGAAGTCTCAAGACTAGACCATGCTCTGTTCAAATCATTTAAACTGAAGTTTCTAACAAGTTTTCCTGAGCTTGTAGAGGTAGCAAATTTTCAGGGACTTAAAATGTAACATGGATATGGATGATGATGCATAGAGACAGCAACAAGAGAAGCTCATACAACTCCACAGTTAATTCTTTTAATTCCCATCTATCAAATAACAACTTAGCAACTATGACATAATGTACTTCAAAGTGAATAAAAATACCTACCTAATGCATGCAAATACCCAAGGACAAATTCACCCCTGACGTTTGAACAGTTAGGAAGTGTCTCATTTTACCTTTGCAATTACTTTGAAGTACTGAAAAATCCTAACATTAATATTTTCTATAATTTCTGACAATTTCATAAAAAATAAAAAGCAAAATACAAATAACTAAGCAGCTTAGACTTTTTTAGAAACCTAACTAAACTATAAAATCTAACTATAAATTGTATAATATAATGTGGAATAATAGAATCAATTCAATTCAAAGTACATTCTCATTTAATTATAAAATTTCTAATATAGTGTTCTGCTTAGACAGCTTAACAGTCCTTAGATTTTTATTGAAAAGTATCTCTCTCTCTTTCTTCATAAATTTATAAAGCTTGGGTATAAAACCAGGACAAAAGGTATACTAGCAACAGCAGAAAAAAACCATAAAATACTGCTGCAAAGACCAATAGTTCTTTACGGAAATATTTGACTATTACTCCAAAATATATTGACTATGCCAGATCTCTTACTAGTAGTGTATATCTTGCTAATGACCTGGCTAAAAAGGTCTTCTAGAGTTCACCTCTCTTTCAGTCCACTTAGAAAACCATATGTACTATCGAGACATTAGCCCTGTACGCTACCAAACAAAGTAGCATGCTGGAAAGAATGTTGTGTGCTTTCTCGGCCTCAATAATGGGTGCCATTCCCAGTACACAAGTACACATTACTGATTTTCTTTTTTTTTTAAATAGGACCCGGCAGAGAAACTAAAGTGTCAGTCACAAGAACCAATATTTTGAGACATCATGGAGAAAAAAGTAGAATAAAAGAAAACAGTTGTATGGAAGTTATAAATCAATGGGGATTAATAACATGAAATAAATAGTGTGAAAATTGGTTCCTAATGAACACATAAAGAGGGAAAGTCAAAATTATAAAGGTAAAGAGGACAGGGAGACAGGATGACAACAACCCAAACCTATACTGTTGCTTATGTCTGTTTAATTTGAAATTATCATTGACTTCTATATCTTGTAAGTTCTGGTTCCTCCCATTATACAACATTGTTTCTGAAATGACCAGAGTCAAGTGAGACTAAGAAAAAATACGGGCTGTGTTAGCTTTTGCTTATTTGTTTGCCTGTTTAATAATGAAGCTATAACTGTGATATTAAAATTTTATTGTTTTAACCCTTGCTATGGAAGGTAGCTTTACTGCATACAAGGTACAATAAAATTACCTAAAATTTTCACACAATCCTTGAAAAATGGAAGACATCTTGTTCTTTGACTTACAAATAAGACAATGTAGATGAATAGAATTTTAAAATTTAAGACCTAAACAATTTCTTTCCACCTTATTAGCTATATCGTCATTTGTACAGAAAATAGATTTGAAAAATAATACACATAATTCTGACTCACTCATCTCACCAAGGATGAAGAACTAGTATGTGGGAGAGAGATTTCTGCATGTCTACACTCAGAATATTCAAACACAAGCTAATGAGCCATTTTCCTCAATATTAGAAAGAAATAAATTAAAGAAATAGCATAAACAAAAGGATTACATTTTGCTTTAGTATTCAAATACAAAATGCACAGATATAGGAACAAAGTTATTAAAGTCTTAGTACTCATGTATTTAAAATCTTTCAGGATTCTTTCTCTAATTAACATTTCATAATTACCTGCCATCTTTTTATAAAAATAAAATTCAATGTCAGGATATTTGCTTAGCTAACAAATCCACACACTGAAGTGCATTGTATTCTCACAGGGCAAGCACAGACAGTGCCAACAGCAGCAGTAGGCATAGAATTTGTATTCTTCTTCAGCAGCACTCCTTAACCAGACTGCAGAAAATTTGTCTTTAACACAGAAGTGGATCATGTGGTCTTCTGCAGCTTTTGACCTCTTTTTTAAACAACTGCAAAAGCGCATTCAGTTTGAATTGTTTTTCAGGATTATTTGCCCTCTAGAACCCAGAATAGCAATGATACAGGCTGTCAAGCAACAAATTTTAAAATCTCTCAAAACACAAAGGAACTAAATTGCTTTGAACCACTGATGCAGAAACTTTACAGGTTATCACAGTAAATCTCCATGACTTCCCAAGTCATCTGTTTCCTATACTTTTCTGTGTCTCCCTATCATCATCACCATGCATCATGGAGACATGCAAAAAAAATTCCTAACATTTAAATGAATATGAAGCTAGACAATTTAATCCAGTAAATTAAATAAAGCTATTACACAAATGATACAGTCTCTTTTTAATTCTTAATTATTCCAATTAAAGAACTACCCTCATGGAATGTGGAAAAAAAATTGGCCAAATTCTCTCTTACACTCCATTTATTAGTTTTTTATTTTTCATTAATTAAATACATTACTACAAAGTATTTTCTAGAGTTAGTAATAGAGTCTGTTATGGTGCCGTACAGTTACATATTCAGAGTACCAGGAGTCATAACCAGGATTATATAATCTAATTATGACTACAGCATCACTGCTACTACAGCATGCAAGGAAAAAAAGAAGGAAACACAAGTATTAAAAAATCTGACATATTCTTATTGTACTGATTAATTAAAGGATGTTACAGTTGCCTAGCATATTTTAGTATATAGTTTATATGTACAAAGGTAAGTGTTTTTTTTTTTTTAATATCAGGATAAGTTGTGATAAAATAACTCTACAAAAGCTCATTACCTGTACAAAACAATGAATATTAAATATAGATTCCATACTAGTCCTGTCATTAGAACATAGCAAAGTTGAGCTTTTAAAATATCAAAAAATCAATTTAGCTTTTATGCATTTGGAAGCATACCTTATGTTCTTCTACTTGACGCTTTAGGTCCTCTAGATCTGGACCTAAGGGCTCCAAATCGATTTTCTTTGTCCTTTCCTCTGTTTTTGTCAGCCAGTCAGCTAGTTGGGCTAGTTGCTGATTCTGCAGATCCATTAGGATTTTATGTAAACTGTAGAATAAAGAAATTATAATTTCAATTTGTACAAGGCAGATGACAACAGGCAGAAATATCTGCATTGTATACTCTTAACTGATGTTCATGAGGCTACACCTCAAGCTAGAATATAAAGAATATAAAAAAGATGTACTTTCAAATGGTTAACTTAAGATTTGTGGAGTTACAGTTTTGAATTAGGCAAACTGTTTTGAAACTTTTTTTTTTTTTTTTTTTTTTTTGAACCTCAGTAATGTGTATAATATATAATCTGTTAAACTTTTGGCCTTCAGTTGCATTTCTATTAGATGTGCTTGGGAGTTCAAAATCTCTACTATCTGGTTTCTTAAAGCTTGTATTGTCCGCTACATTAAAAAAGCACTCAGGCAGCTGTACTTACCAGGCTCCCTCAAATGTACAATGTTAAACAGAAGAGAAGAGATTATTAAGTTTTCAGATATTCAGTGGAGAATGCTCTGGATAATTAAATGGGAAATACTGCAGTTTTGACTAAATAAATTATTTTGATAATTAAGTTTTCCTCTCCAACGGTGCATTTATCACTCTGAGATGCTTTACTATGGAGAATCCTATTTGGGCAAGGTCAGGTGGAAGCAATGAAAAAAAAGGCTGTTTTCCTTCAGCATGTTAATGTATTCCTTGCTAGAAGGGTCAAATACTTTCAATACCTAGCAAATACAGGGGAAATCCAATTTGGGCTGATTTTACAGAGAGGCAGTATGCCCAAACTTCCTCTGATATTCTGACCTCCCAAATCACTTTCCATAGAACCATTTCACTTTTATAGTATCCTTTATCAGTGGATCTTTCTCCTCTTTTTGTTGACTGCTTACTTTTGTTTCCCATACGCTGTAAAGTGTGCTACCTTTTGTTTACATTTCCTATTCCATTACAAGAGAGAAGAGACAGCCTTGCTGTACTCATCTTCACAAAAACCATCTGGATAAACATGTCACTGTTGCCCTAAAGACTAGATTACAACAATGTGTTCAGAAGATTATGTTTTAATCTGAAGTAGAAAATAGATCCCGAGAATTTAAATTGTGTATAATAACTTAGAAATACATTACATTGTGATACAAAACCTGTCCATAATCCTCCAGTTGAGGCTTCAAACACAGGGGTTTGACCCAATAGGTCAAAATTAGCCATATTTAAATACATCACTTCTGAGAAATGTTCTCTTCCCCTAACCCAGGTTTCACTGAATTTATCACATAGGTTTTTTTTAATAAGAAATTAAATAGCACCATTCTCTGGGAAGCCCTTGTTACTGTATACCTTCTACTGATTTCATGTTACCCAAATATGATGTGCTTCAGAAGATACTAGACAATTCAGTTCCCCAAGCAATGTTCTATAGCTGCATCTGAGAGATAAGTTTAACAATTGGTGTTGGAGGACATTTTAGTCAACAGAGTACCACTCAGGAGGTGAGTCTGCTATTTTCATGGGTTGATTTAAATTAAAATACATACGGCAAATAAAAATTGCCTACAGTGAATTATTGTAGAGTCTTCTCTCCAAAAATATAATAAAGCCAGAGAAATTTTGGTTGAAACATCTGAAACCAATCAATAACTTTACAGACTATCAAAGAAAGATAGAATAAAGAAAAAAAAATCTCAGTACTCAGTAGCAAGCTGAAAAGAAAACAAATGTTTGTAATTACTATGAACACACTGCAGAAAAAAAGAGAGCCATGTTATGCAATTGCTGAAGATCATGGTTTTCCCTCTAATATTGTGGGCCATTCTGGTCCACTCAACTCCAAAAATATAAGGTTGAACTGGAAAAAGCTCAAGAAGAGCAAAATAACCAAAAATATGTTTTATGGAGAGAATAAGGAAAGATATATACACTGTTGACCCTAACTTCTAATGAGCCAGTTAGAGGGAATCACTTTAGTTACTAGTGACAAAGAAAAGCAAGCCATTCCTCAACAAGCAGGTAAGAGGTCTGTGGAATTCACTGCCAAAGGATGCCATGGATAATAACAGGCTCAAGGGGGTATCAAATAAATAGATGGAAGGAAATAAATAAACAAACAAACAAATAAATAGCAAGCAGGTTACAAATACACAAAAATGTTTCCATCTCAAGAAGCTACCTGAGCTGAAAAAAGCTTGCGGTCAGGAGAGTCCTACAGAGAACTTCATAAGACATGAAGCATTGGATCAGACCAATAATCCATACTGCCCAATATTTGGTGTGCAGAGCAATGCACCCATGCAGTCCAGTATTTGATCTCCACCAGTCACAAAAGCAGATGAGAAGATGCTGGTTCAGGAGATCATGTATCTCCCTAAAGCTTATCTTTACTTCTTCTGTTACTGTCAGGATGCTGTTCTAGACCATTGGTCTGACTACTAGAGATATTAAACTTTTATTAAAACCACATTTGCAAAAGGAGGCTCTCGCCAGCTGTACTGAAGGACCATTTAAATTTCCACTGGATGTGACCTAGTATGACAGTTGGTAAACTTGGCCATTGGTCCCCTTTACAGAAAGGCCAGCAGGTGTACAAAATTCCTTATGACAAAGACCCAGACACATGGGTTGGAAACAGAGTTACTGTATCAGATGGGGTTTAAAAGTATCCTACATAAGAAGAGGCTGAGAAATCAATGCGAAAGATCAGGTAAGTAACAGACATTTTCTTAATATACAGAAGGCAACTCACACAAAAACCACATTCAATAACTTTCTTGTTTTAACCACTCTGTATCCTGCAGAACAAATTACTCCACTGTGGCATAATCACAAGCTCTTAGCTTTACGGAGTTTCTTTTCCTACAGAGCACTATGTAAATCAAAATTTCAAACCAAGACAGAAATCTTTAAAATGCTTCAAAGATCAATGTGATTAATAGATTATTTTTTCTACTTTTAATTATATTTCTACTTTAAGTTATAGGAATTGCCCTTTTTCAAATAGTGTAATTTGTTTTCAGATAAAACCATGACAATATTTCCTGGAAAGCTAAGCCCCCTCTCACTATTTTTATGGAATCAAGTTTTAAAAGCGTTAAAGGTTCGTTTCCCTCTTCCTTTTGTATCTCTGTAAACATTCTCTCCTTTTTAGCTAAATATTGTGTGATACTTGTTGAAAGAGTCAGGAAAAAAAGTGAGGTAGGTAATATAAATTTTAGTTAAAGTTTAATCTGTTTCCAAGTTGTTGATATAGTTGCTGCTATTTGTGAAGCTTTCAGTCTCAACAGCAGGCAAAGCTTTAAAATGTCAGGTTAAAAATCTGATATGAAGTTTTGTTCACAGGGACGTGAAATAAAAGAAAATCTCAACTGTTAGTCAATTCAGGATTGTTTCAGTCAAACTCCATATGTATATAATTTTACCTGACATATTACTTACTTGCTTTGTTTTTCCATGCTTGCAACCCTGAGACTTTCCCATCGAGAGTTAAGTAGATTCATTTGTTCTTGGATTTCATTCTCTTCATCATCTGAAAGTTTTCCAGTTGTTAGAAGTTGATTTCCAACTTGCAAAACATTGCCAACACGTCCTTGGTGAGCTGTTAACTCCATCATAAAACCCTGACAATAAAAATAAAATCCCATTTTAAGTTTGATTCTTTGGAAGGAAAGAACAGACTGGGAGAAATATCTTAAGGTCCACCACTTTCAAAACACGATTTTCGACTTGGTATTTCATTTTTTCAACTCCTCCACAAATCTTCTAACACAAACTGGAAATATACCGGTTCATTTTGCATAGGGTGAAAAGTTGTTTTGTTTGGAAAAAAGGAAGCTGAGGGATGACATTGCTTTCTACAACTACCTGAAAGGAGGTTGTAATGAAGTGGGTGCCATGTAGTAACAAGTGATAGAACAAGAGGAAATGGCCTCAAGTTGCACCAGGGGAGGTTTAGATTGGCTATTAGGAAAAATTTCTTCACTGAAAGGGTTGTCAAGCACTGAAACAGGCTGCCCAGGTGGTGATTGAGTCACCATCCTTGGAGGTATTTAAAAGAAGTGTGGATGTGGCACTTAGGGACATGGTTTAGTGGTGGACGTGGCAGTGTTAGGTTTACAGTTGGAGTCAATGATCTTAAGGGTCTTTTCCAACCTCATTTTTATTCTGTGATTCTGAGGCACGGTCTCCAGTACTACTTTTAAATTCTCCACATAAAATAATAATACTAATAAAAAAACCCCAAACAAACAACAACAAACAAAACCCCACAACCAAAACAAAAACACCCCATCCACAGAAAAAGGAATAGTATAAACTAGAAATATCCTTATTTTGGATTTTTTACCTTATTATGGGATACGAGCACATATCTACTGAAGGTTTAATACAAACATATACCTCATGGGTGTGAAATTGTTCCTTAACAACTTCTACATCATTGGATATATCTCCTTGTGCTTGTAATGTATCTTCAGCAGAGAGAAGCCATGTGAGTACTTCTTCCAAAGCAGTTTGGTAGTTCTCAAGATCCATTTCAGACCCCATACGCATGGTGCTAAAAGTCTTTTCTTCAACAGTTTCTAAAAACTGGTCAAAAACAAATTTTTAAGAGTAATGCAAATAGCATCTGCTCTGACAGTTCTACAAAGAAAAGAATATAATGCCATTGTCTTGTATTAGAAAACCAGCTTTTTGTAAAATAAAAGAAATATCAGATAGGTAATGTGTGGAAGTACTTAGCATCAAATCAGATAATTGACTAAGATCAGCTAATATCAAGGTTAAAAAAAAATAATATATTAAATTATACATTTTACACTAGAATTCAAAATTCCTGCCAAGTATTCTGAATATTGACAATATGTTATACATGCTTTTCAAGAAACGTTCTGGTTTTTTTATTTCTAGTTTACTGTTTCTTATTTAAGTATTTTCTCTTGGAAAATAGAGAGAAATTTATTTCCCACAGCAGCTAGTAAAATCATATCATAAAAAAACCAGCAAGTTGCATGCTGATAGTACAGAGAAACATTACAAAAGAAAAACAACCCTTTAGACTACATGCAATGCTAGGATTGAGCAATCCATTGAAGCCCATTCTGTGAAAACCATTCCAGAAAGCTGAAAATCTCAGAGACCTCATGCAAAGTCCTAACTTTTTAAGACCAAACAGAAGTGTGTTGTTGTTGATTTCCTCTTCCCACCAAGGACCATCCTTATATTCATTCTATAGAAGCCAGGTGACTCTTAACAAGCACAAAAATCGAACTTCTGTTCTATTGCTTAAAATCAAGAGTAATCAACAAGTATTTAATGATAAGTATCATAGCTAAAGGCAAGGACAAAGCAGAAGCAAAAGACACAGGCTTGTTAAAGAAGATATTATCCCATAATAATTTCAAAAACTTTGGAAGAAGTTTAGTTATTTTGCTAGCAAGTTAGTATAAAAACAAGGTCTTTAAATAAAAATATGCTTATGCTTTTATAAAAACTATTCCAAGTCACTTAATGTTTTTATAGTTGGCAGAAATTGTCTCTACTGATGTGCATGTGCCTATAAAACACTCAAAGCAGCTTTTCAAGCCTTTCATTGTAGTTTAGGACACAAAGTCAAAGTTTATCACTTGAACTGAAAGCAGGAAGTGTAACTGATGTAACATGATCACTTAAAATGAACTTTTCAATCTTCATCTTCACAGCAACAAGTTAATTCTGAATTGTATAGATCTAATAATCACATGCAATTTATGTGAATCACTGTCATATGTGTGTTAGGCTGGCTAAAACACCAGTCATTACTCCATCACCACTTATATGTGAAAAACAATGTTCACTAACTAAATCCATATCAGAATAGCAGGTTTGGAAATCTGATGAACTTATCGGTTGGGGTTTTTTTGGTTTAAAGTAAGTATTATCTTACAGAAATATAAACAATGAAGCATAGAAAATGTTCAATAAATATTCTTGCTGTGCAAATAATTATTTGAATTGTGTGCAACTCCAGATTTTAAGTAGCATACAATATAGCAAAAAATTGCACCCATATACATCACATATCTGCAGCAAAATAGTTTTTTGTAGTATACAATCTACTGTGGAAAGAGATAACTTCACCATTTACTTTGCAATACTGCACAAAATATATCCACATCTGATACACTGCTGGTGGGGTGGTGGAAAGATACTGTAACAACTGAGTGAGACTAGCGATACGATGTTTGCAGAGATCTGTGATGATGTGTTGGCCCTGGCTGAGCCCCACAGCAGCCCTCACGGTGCTGTGCTTGTGTTGGTAGCCAGGAGGGTGGTGGTAACACACCAGTGGTTTGGCTGCTGCTGAGCGGTGCCAGCACAGCGTCAGGGCTGGCTCTCCAGCATTCCGCTCACCAGTAGGCTGGAGGTGGGCAAGATCTTGGTTGGGCACACAGCCAGGACCCAAACTGATCAACAGGATATTCCATACCATATGACATAAGCTAAGAGAAAGGAGGAGGAAGGGGCAGGAGGGGGGCATTTGTTATTTATGATACTTGTCTGGAGCAGCCAGCTATGCATACTGAAGCCCTGCTTCCCAGGCATTGGCCAGACATTGCTGGCTGATGGGAAGCAGAGAGCAACATCTTTTGTTTTCCTTTGCTTCTGCACATGCAACTTTTGTAATTGCTTCATTATACTTTTTTTTTTCTTTTTTAAATTTTCATCTTTTTTTTCTCCCCCTGTATTCCGCTGAGGAGGGGGATGATAGAGCAGCTTGGTGGGCATCTCGTGTCCAGCCAAGGTCAACCCATCACAGGTGATCTCCATCATCTGTTTGAAAATTCTCCATCTGAAAATCCTTCTCTAGATCCAATACTGAATATTGTATTGTGCATGACAAGTGTTTAACTAAGCACCCTCTAACAACTCTTTTTCTGAGGAGTGACTACTCATTATAATTTTCCCTAGTTACCTTGACCTACATTTTCACTTTCTTCTCTCATGATATCACAAATACATGAAATTGCATTGAAAAATCTGGACTCATGAACTTCAATGGCAAAATGGTGTAGACTAAGTTCCAATCCATTATATTATCTCTTGAAGAAGTGTAAAGAAAACACTAACATAAATGGAAACCAAAAGAGTTTCTTAGCAGGTATTCCAAAGTATGTTCTTATTTCAAAAATGGCCATTTTCTAATATAAGGAAATCAGAAAAGGTTTAGAGGAAGTATATCCAAAGGACTTTGTGAAATGGTGTCAGTAATCCCTATATTTGGTAGACAGAGGAAACAACACCTTTTCCACTTTCTTTCAAATCTTACAGTACCACTTCCAGCAAAGCCGGGATCAGCATGAGATGACAAAGCAGAGGAATAGATATCAGCTCTGCTTGAAGTACAAATAGTTAAAAAAGAAGAAAATATTCCTTTACGGGTAGCACAATTGAATAATTCTCAACTGCTGAGGCCTAATAAAGTCACTAGATCATTATACCTTCTCTTTCCCCATGCATTTTAGGGAAAAGAAAAAAGTAGAATAATCATCAAAAGCTGAAACGGTAGTAAGCCCATAGAAAGGTGTTTGGAACTAGATGATCTTTAAGGTCCCTTCCAACCCAAACCATTCCATATTTCTAGAGTGCATTGAGTATGTAGAGTATTTGCATTCAGATTTGACAGTGACATATGCAGAGACCCCCTGGGATCATCAAATTAATTAAAACACCCTCACTAATTTCATTGATAAAATAAATCCATAGTTACAACATTTCAAAAAATGTGCTAAATTTTCTTCTGCCTCTGTGAGCACATTTTCTATTAACAAGCCATAGCAGAGCAATGGCCACCTTGATCAGAATCTACATAAGCAGAGAATATTCACATCGTAAAAAATATATAAACATAAAAAAATGTGCCTTAGAGTCATCAGTTGTTTTTTGCTTGACTAAACACATATATCTTAAAATCCAGTTATATTCTCATCTACACTACTTCTGTCAATGCTGTTGGCTCTCTGAAAGACAGCTGTACATCCTTGCCCACGCTGCATGCATATGGAATGAAAAACAACTACTCAAATCAGTGAAATTCAGACAGTTGGCTCATCTGTAACTGAAACAAAGTTAAATATTCATACCTGGAAGTGGACAACTACTGACCTAATGCTTATGCCACACACTTTGTATTGAAAAGCAAAACCAAAAAAAAGTGTCTCTAATACTAATGTACATACAGATTATTCATCCCATAATGAAAACTAGATTTAATTATGCAGATCCTACAGCACCAAAAATAATCCACACTGAAATAATCCACATAACACAAACAGGAATAAACCCCCTGATTCTTACAGATTATAATGGTAGGCAAATCCATTTAAAAAATACAAAACAACACAAACCCAACACTTTCTGTGAATGTCATTTCTGAATTTATACGAAATCTGCTCAGAATTCCTAAAATACTACGAAAAAGTAGAATTTTAAGTTATTTCATACACTACATTGAGAGAAAAGACACAGAGTTAATAATAGGGACATATAATAGAAGTTGTAACAGCTGTTTCTAACCATAAATTTTTAAAAGTATGAAAACCAATTAGGACATGCTGAAGTTAAATCGTTATAGTCATATATTGCTAGGAAGAATATACTTAGGAAAAAAAAGCAGCTTAAATAGGCATGCAGTTCATTCTTGAATTAAAACCTATTAATAAAGTATTTAATTATTATGCAAACCAAAGTTGATTGAGTGCAATCAAAGCAAAACATTTACAGAGAGTAATATACTGAATAACAACGCATGCATGATGACACAAGTGTTAAGGGGAAAAATGACACTAAAAGTTCTGATGCTTGATGAAAACTGCATCACATCTAGCTAGGAACCAGTCAGCCAGTCAGTCAGATCACAGAGTGTTCTGAAAAATGATTGCCGGTCATTTCTGCATGGAAAATAGTCCTGGTTGTTATTATGGACTGACAGAGGAGGAAAAAACATGCTCTGGACCCATATGTTATCCTCTAGAATATCATTCTTTTTCCTTTGCTGCTGCACATCAAAGAATTATAACTAGAAGAAAAGATACGAATTTGAAATTTTGCACACTTCACCATCTTTTGCTGGGGTGTGGGGGCTGGAAGACCGCAAGGACTCTTAAGCTTAAATTTAAAGTGTAAAGAGAGAAAATAAAAAGCCTTTGATCTTCAGAAGCCTGGAAAAATGAGGTGTGCCTGGCAGCTGTATGAATTAATTCACAGTTCGTACCACGAGCTTGCAGCTGTTTCAGGGTAAGAAAGCATGGGGATGAAGTCCTCCCCACTTACTACTGCCTTATGTTCCTAAGGGGAGGAAACGGATTGGACATCTTAGTAAATTTTCCAAGAATGTTTCATTAGTTCATAAAGATGGCTTCTGAGTTCTAGAAATTAGTTGGGCAGTTTTGGGAAGTAGTTTTGCAGAAAACATTTAGGGTTCATTCTAGCACTCTTATTTACATTATATATTTACTTCCTTCAGAAGCTGCCTTACTGCAAAAGATGCAGAATCTGGATCCAGACATTTAGAGCTTTAAAAGTCAGAGACATACAATTTTAAAGAAACATTTTTTTTAAGTAGAGGCAAATTTAAGTCCAGAGTAATTTTTTCAGTTTGAAAACTCCCTTTGCAAGACTACAGTCTCAGAAAGTAGCACACATAATTCACCCTCCTACCAGGTGAGACTGATACCACTGCTTATTCTTTCAGTTCCTCCAAGTTTCTCATTACAAAATCCTATTTTATGTATCTTTAAAATTGCCAAATTATAACTGTTAAAATGTTAAATGCTAAAATGTTCTTTCTAAAAATCAAGAGTATATTTTCTTAACAGATAATGTACATCAGAATAGTTCAGTCACTTCTGTTAATAAAATGAAAAAGATAACATTGGTCAGACTGTTATTAGTATGTGGGCATTTTTTTTCCACTAAATGAGGCTGACATGCTCATTTCATTAAGGATTTCAAACCTGCCTTTGTGAATGAAAACATCTTAGGTCAGGAAGATGCTTGTTTGGGTTTTTTTTATTTTTTTCTCCTTCCCCTATACATATGAAAAACCACCTAGGTTTGGCCTTATCATAAATCTGAAAAATTGCAGATCTTGCTTCCTCAGTTGAGACTACCTAGATTTTTAATACCTGATTTTCTCTGGGTCCATTTGTACTACAGATATTTTCACCTGGATGCATTGGCCTGTCCTTTCAACTGCAGTTTTGCGATGTAGCAGATTATTAGTCCTTTAAAAATCAATAGAGCTTAGGCAAAACGCATGTTATGAAGAAAAAAAGCCAGAGCCAGGCAGTTAGGATAAAAAGTACATTACAAAGGAAAGAAAATGCTGAAACCATTGACAGGAAAGGGGCAAAATAAAATTAATCTCTCCAACTACTCTATTAGGTACAGCAGGTAGAAATAAAGACTGAAAAAGACAAATAGAGAATTTACTAGATATAAAAGAAAATTTGCACCTTGTGACCTGGAGTGTAGAATTTGGCTAAAGTCAACTGAAAGGAAGTGAAAAAAATGGAACCATTTGGGTTAGGAAAGAGACTAAAACTGGGAACTGTGAGGACAAGATAGTGTTAAGAGACAGGAACCAAGGCTACAAGCTACCTGGAATGATTTAATTTGCTAACAATTAAAAAGCTGTTTCAATTTAAATAGATGGTCAAGTAAGTCGGTGTTTCACAAAAAAAAAGTTTCCACTTAGCTCGCTTTCTTCAACACACCTGTACTTGGAAAAAGTATCAAAACAGGTTTTGGTTAGAGCTGCTTGATCCTTTTTAACACAAAGTGTATCAAAATGGACTGATTTTATTAACTCTCTAGGGAAAATTAATGTTTTAATTATTTTGAGGTTTTTGTTCTGACTGTAAAATGTGTTGCTGTTTGAAGTATTGCTGATGACAAGACACACAGTACTTGCCTCTCTAGGGAAGGCACTTCCTATTCAATCAATTAAGAATCATGGCTCCAAACAGTAATATGATTTGATGTGGATGTCTAAATCAACTGACTGTGACTGAATGGAATTGCTTTCAACACACACCTACAACAAAATCATGATTCTTCCTGTCGAAATGCCTAGTCTACCTAATATTCTTCAGCCCTTCCCTTTTCTGATCCAAGTACAAGGCACCTTCTAAGAAGATGTGTATTTCAGGTGCTGTCATGTCAAGCAGTAGACTGTGAGATCATTTGGTCTCTACACAACACATAAATAAACTTACTCTTCACAAAAAGAAAGTTGAAACTTTCACCCTAGAGTAAATTTTCACGATTAGTTAATGACCCTTCACAGAACTCTCCAGCAGTAAATGGTAACAGGGTCCTGAAAGTATGTCAAGAAGCCTGGGGTCTGTTCCCAGTAGCGCTACCAACAAGGTAACTCCAGATCAGCAGATTCATATCCCTGGAACAAACATCTATCGTGTTTTATACTGTCATGTACATAAAAATAGGTAAATGTAATTTTATCCATTAATTATGATCAGTCCACCTTAAAATTTGAATTGTGATCATGGTATCACACAGTAGCATGAAAAATATTCAAGATGGAATAGCTAATAGTCACTTTAATTTTTAATTTTTAAAATGTAAACTCTAAATGTAATAAGGACTTAAGTAACAGCTACCTTAGACTTTTCTGACAAAGACCTTCTATACCGCTAATTAAATCTTATTCTAAAAATCTCCATAAGCAGAAAATTCATTCAACATATAAACAAGAACATGGGATGGAGACAGATAAATTGTGTTTTAGCCAAATTAAATTCAAATGGATTATGCAAAAAAGCAGCAGAAATCAAAAAAGAGGACCACTCAATACATTTGATTGTAATTAACTGTTGGAATAAAGGGAAACCAGTTAACAAATACAATGACATACAGGAAACATTCTCTGCCAGTAGAAAATTGCCCTGAGCGTTTGGCTCAATGTCTCAAAAGGGACCACGAGGAAAAAGTTACATAAGACTATGAAAGGAGCACCAATACAGTAAGATCAACTTTCAAAAAAGTACTAAAATCGAGTTAATCCCATTTGGTGCACAGAGTGGGCCACATTCAATAAGGGTCTATTTAATACTGTATTTTACTGTTATTGTTCAGTGTGCAAACCTAAATCCTTGTCTCATTGTGCTTTTACACAGTTTGGTTTTTTTGATTTGTGTGGGGGGGGTTGTTTCTTTTGGGTTTTTTCTTTTGTTTCTTTTGGGTTTGTTTCTTCCCAGTGAATCCAGTTGTTTTCAAGTGCTCAGTGCTTCATTGGTTTAGATCTCAACATATAACATACCCAGACATCAGGAACGTCTCTGAAAGATTACTTTGCTCATAGGGAGACTGTAATTGAGGTGGAGAATATTCCTGAGCAGCACTCAACTGTTTTAGTCATGGAGCTGTCTTTCTGCAACCCCTTGGCTCCTTTATTTAACATATTTCACAACTGTCCAGCACAGTGCTGACTTATGGAAGAAGAGAGATACGCAACGGGTTAGTAGAACTATGCAACAGGCAGAGAGGAGAGAAAGGAAAAGATGTGTAGCAGTAGTTGAACTGCATCTTTCTCCCTTGCCCATACAGTTGTGGGCAATTCAGGAAGACCTTGAGATAACCCCTCTCTGTCTACCTTCTAACTTCTGCAGTAAACAAATCAGTGTTCATAAAAGCAACAGTCTCCTTTATCATACAGTCCACATGTCCTTTTACAACAGGCTCATCCAGTTCACTGAAGGATATAAGGACATCAATGCTGTAAATAAAAGCTCTATCATAACACACCTACATAGGACTGAATTTACAATAACCCATGCAACCTGAATTGTACTTTTTCTCTGCTTGTAAGCAATTAACCTTAATAATACTCTTTTAATGGAGGGCAAACCTGTTTTGTGTCTGTGATTTCCATGGATTTCTTTTTTTAAACTATTTTTCTTAAGTAAATGTTCATAAAAGTGATTCCATCCCTTGGAAATGCTACATAAAATGCTCAATTTCATTTGGGAGGTAGTCAATGTCAACCCAAAACATAAATGTACAAATTCTGAACTCCATCACTACCTCTGAAGTGGCATTTTTGAGCAACATACTTCAAAGACTCCTTGTTCCAGCATTTTCTGTTCACCATCACCAACCCTTCTTTTTCTTGGCAGCTGGTTCTAGCTTCCACTTCTTAGGTCTCATAGGTCTCTGTGTCTATAGTGTTAGATTTTAAAATGTAAGTATATTCTGAAGGTTGGAAAATTTATGATTCTGCAGAGATTTAAAGCTTGGTTAAATTTGAACCCTTTACTGAAATAACAATTACCCCTAGGCTAATTTAAGATCACTTGAAGAACACGGAGGTGTGAGAGCTTTTCAAGAAATGGATGGTTATTTTACAATACAGACTAAACAGTTCATTGCTTCCTAATCTGGTCTTCAGAAACAAATTAAGTGATTTGTCTCAAGTCTTTAATTCAACATGAGGTAAACACACCCAATCTACAATGTTTTCTCACAAGCATTACCTTTTGGTGAAGTTACAAAAAGTTGTATCATTATAAGCACTCTATGAATGTGAAGCAGAGTAATCACACAGTCTCATGAACTGGCAGTATTACAAGGCTGTGTGCAGTAGAGAGCTCTCCTTTGGAACAAGTTAGAGCACATGCTTTTCTGAAGCATCTTATTACACAGCTACATGCTTCTTTGCTTAATAAGAGGCAAATGTTAAAAGATGTTACATATAAGTGAAAGCAACTGTAGCTAACAAAATGAATAATAATAATAATATTTAAAAAAGAGATAATTTCAAGCTACACAGGTAAAGAACAAAAGAGAACCAGAAGTTGAGAAGGTATTTAAAATCACCAATAACAAAGGACTGAAATGTAGAAATTGTATAGCTTCTAAAAATTTTTGTGCTCGATTTCTGATAGGTTAATCTAGTTGCAAGACAGTAATAGATTTGAAGTAGTGGGTGGAAAAGGCAAAATTTGTACATAAAGGTTGGTTGGAGTTTTTTGTTTGGTTTTGGGGTTTTTTTTGGTGGTTTTTTTGTTTTTTGTTTTTGTTGTTTGTTTTATTTTTAATATGACTTTACCATTGTGAGGGAATCTCTACTTCAAAAGACCTTATAGATGAGAAGGAACAAACCTTCTGGGTTTCCTAGAGGCTCTACCAGTGGGCACTGTACTGAATTGAACTCAATCAGGGAAATATAATACAAATTACGGAAACACAATCCCATAGTATATATCAGGTCATCGCTTTAACACATAGCATTTTGTTTATTTTACAGTTACAGAATCAGTAATATTGATAAATGAAAATGGAAACTGCATCCAACAGCATGAGCTTAAAAATGTAAGTAAAAAATGAAATCAAGTATACAAAGAGCAATTAAATACCATTAAACTTTCCAGATTGCATATTCTTTCAATCCTTCATTTATAAGCATAATTTATAAGCACAGTACTAAGTTTCCAGTTTAGTTTACTTGGAAGAGCAATCTGCAGCCTGTGAGCCATGTACACAATGGATCCAGGCATTGCTGATCATGGGCCAGCAAAATCAGCTACAAAAGTAAGCCTGTTGTGCCTTAGGGTTTGTTTTTCAAATTGCCATGATTTATGATAGTTCTTACAAAGGTGAGGACACTTTAGGCAGTTTTAATTGATTGAACAGATTGAACAAATATGATCAACCAGGCTTCTGTTGCTGAAGCTGTTGACAGAATAGATCACCTTTCCGTATATCTCACAAAAGATACCTGTGCTGTAAAGGAGCTGCTGGTGAAAAAGTATCACTAATGAATGTCTATAAAAATAGATAAAATTCAAATCTAATTATTTATATATATTAATACAGCTCACAATCTAAAACTAAAATCCATTAAATTCACCAAGTGACAATGCTGTTTTTTCCATCCTCAGAAGATGAATGAAATGAAAGATATTGCTGAGCTTGAGCACAGAAGCCACATTAAAACAAACTAAATGGTTTTGGACACATGTATGCAATGAACCTATAGACCTGTGAAAATGCATAGATTTTCATGCCAGAGTAACGCTTTCATTAAAGTCTCCTTCCTCAGTTCAAAATCTAACTTACCAAACAAACTGTGACAGAGGTACACAGGGAGTAAAAAGCCCTACACTATAAAGACCAGAAGATAAAATAGCCTGCAAACACAAAGCTTTAACATACTTTCTTTGTAGAATTGAAACAATATAGACCTTAATTGACTTGTATTCTGCATTGCATTTAGCTTTATCTTCTGTGGTTTAACCAGCAAAAGCAAATAATTCAGAGCGTATTTTTTTTAAATTTAATCCAAGCTGTAACCTCAAATATATCACAGTCTATACTGTCTTTTAACATAAGAAAATGAAGATAATTTTTCAAATTATTTTAATCATTATAGCCAGCTACCATTCCTGCTATTATTTTGGACTACTAAGCCATAATTTTTCTCTTCAGGATCTTTATTAAAGACCATCTAGTCTTTATAGTAAGAATACTTAACTCCAAAACTCTTTTGAAATAGTCACACAGTACAATAGCAAAATGCCTACAAAAGCATCAATAGCAAGAGCAGTTAACTATGAAGAGCTATACCTATAATATGACTCTCTTTCTTTTGAGAAACGAAGATTCTAGGACAAGAGCCAATAAGAGGACATACTAATTAGTGTCTGTGAAGTTAGGGCTGAGGTCCTGGAGATTTCAGAGTAATCAACATTACATTGTAATTTGTTACTTATAGTTGGAAAACATTATCAGAAAAAGGTGGTATTGCAAAGTCATCTAAAATCTTAAATAGTCAAATTTGCTTGAATAGGCTGAATATCCCATTTTTGGCTCTCATGTGGTTTATCCTGATTACATATAAACCTTCCCCAAATATATTTTAGCTTCTATTAAAGAGGCTCCCCTTCAGCAGAAGCCACTTCAAAGAATATATTTTCAATTGAAAATTAAAAGCTAACAAAAAAGCTGTTGCAGAAGAGGTTCAAGAGATATAATGGTTTTGGGTATTTTGTAGCATAACTACCTTGCTTGTAGCTACATGCTCTGAATAATAAGTCAAAAGCTGGAAATGAGACAAGTTGATAACTAACCATCTCACAATAGGGTTTTTCTCCTCTTCTGAATGCACAGCCTCAGGTTTATAAATTAGTTAATAATATAGAAAATATTACAAATATTTTCAGTAGATAATAAGAACAAGAAGTACCAAGAATTATTTCTGGACATACTGAAAATTATATAAAGAACTTTGCTTAATTTTTACAAAGACAAACAACTGGATGGAAGAAAAGGATAAAAATCCACTGAGGACTTTTAAATATAAAGATACCATCTCCAGCTCAGGAATTTTCTGAGCCACCAATCAGTGGAGGGTAAGTGAGAATACACGGATGTGTCAATACTTTTAATCAGTCATACCTCTTTTCCTGTTCCTGTGTATCCATTATTGTTCACTGCAGGGAACAGGATAAAATGCTGGAAGAAAACCCCTTTGCTCTGGCTTATTTAAACTATTCTGTTGTCACACAGACTTAGTACAGAGGATCTGAAATTTATCTGGAGGGTATGAAAGCAGAAATTAGTGTATTTTCATGCTCCATTCTTTAACATTCACTTGGCTATTTGTAAGACAGCCTGCAAAGTCCTATGATATGGGAAACAGAAGTAAAATGTATAGATAACTATCAGTTATTCTTGTTTAAGCTATTTATTGGCTGCCTTTCCCTCCTGCATTTCACAATTATACTGTCATCTGACACACACGCACGCACGCACACACACAGAATAAAGGAAGATGTGAAGAAAATTTAAAAATAATTAAAAGACATTATCTTCAACAAAAATAACTGCATCTTTTTGTAATTGCAACAGAATATCGTAACTGTCACTTCAATTATTAACTGTGGAGTAAAACCTTGCACTGTGAATTCAAATGCAAACCCTAACATTTTAGGGTAATACAGGCACCTTAGGAAGCTTTCAAACAGTCTGTTTTGTAGATTATTTTTTTTTCAGCTATATGTTTTTGCATGTGCTATTTTGAAATTTTTGGTATGAAAAATGCTGCTGACCTACAAGAGAAATACTGAACCATAAGTGCTATTTGAGAGGTAACATGTTTCTAGTTTATATATAAATATATACAAGTAGCATATATAATGAATTAATAGAATCCTATTATTTTTTCTCTTGCAGATACAAACTAAACCCCTTTTTTAAGATGATCAAAAAGAAGGCAACCCAAAATAGCTTCATACAAATATATACTAAAGACCATTATTCTCTCATATATTTATGTTTGAGGCTTATATTAGATAACACATCAGTTAACTGGCTAGAATATAAAATATGTTTATTAAGCAAAATGTAACTGTAATGAGGTCATTTGTGGTGATGTGACTCAAATTTACCTTCAGGTTCTGTTAAGAGAGAATTTGTGTAATTAAAATCACTTTTCAAATATAATTACTAATGAGATGGGATGAAAGCATACTTCAAGAACAGTGAGTTACAGGGTTCTAAATTCTCAATTTAGAGACAATGTACAACTGATGTGTAGCTCCTAGATTCTTTAACAGACACTAATAACTCAAAAATTATAATTTAAAAAATACATTATAAATGTACTGTTTTGTAGCCATAACCTTCTCCACATTTGGTCTTTCTTCCTCAGCACTTCCTTTTAATCTTCCACTTTTCCCCTTTCCAGTTGAGATCTAGCAAAAAACAATTTCTTAATTCTGAACTGCAGAGCTGTTTATATTATTATTTTTTTGGATACATTCTCCTATAACTAAATTAACTATTTAACTTCTTCAAATGAGTTGAAATAGAATCCATACATATTTCATTAGATACTTTTGCCTGACATCCTTCATGAGGCAGAAAAAAAATTACCGGTGCTTTACAGGTGAAATTTTGCTAACCATTATTGTACTTCCTCATATACAGGAATGTAGTCATATTTAATAAAATGCCATAACATATTTAATAAAATGACATAAAATGTCACATATCCATTGCAGTAGCCATCGTATATGCTCACAGAATGGGAACAAAGCCAGAAACAAGGCTGAACAGTGAAAAGAGAAGTTAAAATTGGGAAAATTAGGAGGCTGAACATGAACGAGTTGTTAAAACTCAGTTTAAAAGCCATCAGTGCTTTGTAGAGTAGTAAAGAACGATTTTGAGACTGAATTTTAATCAGACAAGAGTGCCAGGAAAGGTCTAGGAGTAGCAAAACAAGGCACAGCATAACAGAGAAAGCATTTACTTGGTGACAACGAGAAGATACAAGAGCATTGTGATTAAGAACGTGAGTAGGAATAAATGAGGTCAGACAAATAATGAAGCTAATTTTTTAAGATCACAGATATTGGAAGGAAACTGAATGTTCTGAAATGGAATGGATAATTATAAGTAGATTAGAGATTGTTTTTAAAAAAGGTAATCACACTGAAAATTGCATAATGACCTAAAGTGGCCAGAGTAACATACATCATAAATTGTACAGTGGAATTAATTTCTTACTCCTCACAGTATTTGCAAATGTAATTCAGGTGGGAAAACCTATGCAAGCATCTTGTCATTTGTTGTTCTCACACTTCAATTCCTTTAAGAAGGAACACAATGTTACAGAATCTCTATTTCTTGATCCTACTTGTCAAATCCAAACTCAAAAAGTTACTCCAAGTAAACTGAGTATAAACTGAGTACAGGACCATTGCATTTCCCCTAATGATTTTTACAAATAGCACACATTTCCACTCTCCTATTTTCTGTGAATATAACAATTAACATCAGCCATTTTTTTATTAAACACTGGTAGTGAAAAACATAAAATTGAAGAATTTATATTTTCCATTTATGAACCCAAACCAAACTGTTTATATTTACTGATTTATATTGGATTGAATTTTATTAGCTTAAAACCTTTACCCTAAGACTAAGACAAATAATAAGTTCAACATTTGGAAATTACACTACCAACTGTAAAAACCTGTTTTATGAAATTATCATATATACTTCTGTCTATTGATACGTAGTCTGACATGTCTCTTAAATCACTTTTGCTTTAAAAGAGAAGGTTCTTTTCTTTTAAAAAGTTATGTTCTACTTCTGCTTTCAAACTTTTATAGCACTGAAATGAGAAAGTATTTTAAGTTGAATTAATAAATGCGTGCCTCTTTAGGTAACTGAAACTAAATAGTTCCTCTTCATACAATATACCACAACTAAAATTTCCAAGGAGACTGAGGTGTATACAGTAACACCACCTAAAAAAAAAAATAAATTCTTCGAATATTTATGTCAGCAGTACTGCTCTCTCCAGCTAATCAAGGTAGATGGACCACTAGTCCCATATGAAAGAGCCCAAAGCTCACACATTACATTAGTTCACTCTTACAAGTTAATTGCATTAGGTCACCAACACTAAAACACTGGAGTCAAAGGACAGAAATTAAGAGGACAAAATAAATGTAGCCAAAATGGAAAGCCTGCAAACACTTCAAAGTGTAGCCCTTACACTTAGGAGTATATTTAGTGTATTTCTGCTTTGAAATTGCAAAAAGTATTTTGTCATTCAGTTCACTGGGACTACTTGAGACATAAACTCTAGTACACTTTTTTAAAGCATATAACCAGGAAATGTTTGTATCCAGAATAGCAAACAATCCACTCTAAAGGTGAAAAGAAGCTAAGCATTGATAGTCTTCTCAGTGTAAGTCTTAATGCATCAACAGAGCAGTTGTATAATGAAAACAGTACCAATGAAAACTTAAAGGAACTGTTCAAGACGACAACAAGTTTATGCACTTGTGATACATACAGCTTTTTTGTAGAGAAAAACTACAATAATCACCTGATTAAGTAATGACTACTAGATGGCTATCAAATTGCAATTGCTTCTGGAGTGGGCAGATCAGTTACCACTGACTCAAAGGGAAAGGCAGCAATTCAGATCCCCAGAGCAAAAAGACATCCAAGCAAGGAGTGGGGAGTCCCTTCCTGAGTTCTGGCAATGTACTATCAGCCTAGACCTATTTTCTAGTCCCTTTCCCAGCCTTGAGAAAGGATAATCTAAATTAGTGCAGTGCTACTAACTTTATTAAATTATTATCCCAGTGAGAAGTTTTAATGAATACTAAATCCAACCAAACAAAAAAAAAACAGAAGCCAAACATGTTTTAAATTAGCCAGGTTTCATGCAGAGACTCAACACACTCGCTCTGTAATGATGCTATTATGGGGGGGGGGGGGGGGGGGGGGGAAGCTCCTTTCTTTAGATAATGTAAAAAGTCAAAATTATTAATGAAAATGTCACTCTCTCCTTCTGTGTATAACATCTAAATAATGAAGTTCACTTGTTAAGTGTATGGAATGTTAAATGTATGAGAAAAATAGCCAACAGACTACAATGACTAGAATAACATCTTGGCACAAACAACATAGAAGCAGAGCATGCACACGGGAAACAAGCCACCTCTGCTGTTAATCCCATAACAGTTGATCCCCTGTTCCATCTCATCCTCCCGTTTTCACACTGATAGTCTTTTACTTGCATCTCAAGCTGCTGCCCTATGTATGTGATGGTCCTCACACAATCACTGTATGCATGATGTGGGTTTGGAGTTTTTAGTTTTTTAAAGGAAAGAACATCTCTAGAGCTTCTTATCTCTGCTGTCCCTCTCCCTTCTCTGTTTTAGGTTATTTGTTTCTGACAGACAATAGAATTATTTTTGGAATTCCTTTGTTAATACTTCAGAAGCAAAGGATCAGAATACAAAATGAAGATAAAAAAATATTAGATTTGCTTTATTTGTACAAAAAATTTAAAACTGAAATTGAGATGCCTTCTTCACTGAAACAAGCACAAGAAAAGTATTTCAAACTAACAGACAGAAGACCTTTCCTCAAAAAGAAAGGCAGGAAAATTTATTTCATACACTTTTAGATTGAAGAAATATCAAACCTAGTATGTAAGAAATGGCAGCTCAGAAGCTGACACAAGGTACTAGACGAACAGTACGTAAGTTAATTGTCATTTTGTAAAAATGAAGATGAAAAAGCAGTTTTGGTAGAAGTTGCATATGTATTGCTACATTAGCTAGGATGCTAAATAGCAAAGATGTGAAAGATCATAGTAGAAATAAAGAAGATAGAAAAATAGAAGACTGGAAGACTGCTTATATAAATTATCAAACAAGAAACTTGCACATCATATTTTCACCTGTCTACACTTTTTGCGGTTTGGACTTCCTCTAAACACACATGCCAATTCCACTTACATTAATGTAACCTATGCTTTAAGGTTAACATTCCCTTGAACAATGACACATGAAATATTATCTTTATTCTTATGTGTTTTTCATGCTTGGGAGGTAAACATACTTTATTTCATTATATTTTCCAAATTATTTGCAAAACACTTTGCAGAACTTATTCTGTAAGAGTATTACCCTATTATATGAATAACTTTGAACTTTTAACATCATAATCAAAATTTCATTTTCTGCCCTTTTAAAAAAGTATATTTAGAGTTTTTACATTTTGATGGCTTACTACATCACCTTCAGTTTATTTAAACCACCATTTCCACTATCAGGCAACTAAAATTTCCTTTTGCATTTTTAAAAATGTTTTATTCCCTCAAAAATATATGTATTACTTCTTTGCTAGAGCTAAACTAATTTCTAATAAAACAAATGTGTTCTGTAGAAAGAGCGTGGATAAGTTCAAAACACCATATTGTTTCACACCATTTTTGTATTTTTTATATTCTCATTTTTGCTATGTTTTATTGGGCTTTCATAACTGGAATTTCTGAAAAAGGTCTGAACACCTAAAAAAGTGTTTCCCCCCACCCCAAATGTATTGTTCATTTAAAAGGTATTCTCTCTTCCTACTTGTCCCCTTAGCTCACTGATCAGCTCAGGCTAATGTACCCATATTAATGATATTGCTTAGAATACTTATAAATCTCAGGAACCTATAAAGCAAAATTCCTTAATACTACTGTATATACAGAGACAAATGTTTTTGCTGTTTGGAATGAACATGGAGAATCCATTAGTATCTTCCTCTGTACACTTGTACTTGAAGTCTGTACATGCACACCAAAACCATTAAGTACATGTTGCAATATCTTAGAAGGAGAGCCTTCTGCACAAGCGTTACAGTGCACAGTGTATACTGCATCAAAATCACTGGGGGGAAGAAAGAAACCAGCACTTTAATAATCAGTAGAGATAAGCAATCTGGCCTTTTCAAAGGTCACTACTTCAGGCAAAAATGCAGACCTGCCTGTTGTACAAATGTGAACCAACAAAGAATCCATGGCATTTCCTACAGACCCTGAAAATATACTCTAATGCTATTGTTATAAATGTAGGGGAAAAACCCCATGATCATCCCCTTTCTCACAGTGTAATGATCTGGGCAAAAGGCCAATCAGGAAACGGAACCTCCCACTGATACTCTGTGTGTGGGGCACTTCACTCTCTTCATTCACTTCTCAAAACCCAACTTTTGCATTTCAAGTAGAGAAATATTTGCCATGCTCCAAAAATACTTTAGATTTTACCATTAAGAGTATTATATACACCTGAGGGTACAAAGGGTACATCCTGAGGGTACATCCACAGAAATCTTACCAGTATCTAACAGAGTCAATCATTAAGCTAATTCCTCAAAATTACAGCTATGCTGGGGCACAGGCATTTCAAGGGTGCAATGCAGATCTATACACATTTTTTGAAGCTATCATATTTAAAAACGCTTTTCAGTTTTACCTTAGCTAAATAAAATTCAATCATGGGACGGCATTACACAGGATAGGAAATTCAGTTAAGTCATACAAAAGTAGTGCAAATAGCACCAGAGGTAGTTCTATCTAGAAAATGCAATCCTTATTATTTTCATCATATTCATATACATTTAACCAATGCTTCAGGTAATCTTCTGAAATCTACTGTATGTTAAAATAAATGCCTCCTCTGACATTGTGTAGAAAATTAGGCACAGAAATCTGAGATGAAGCTACTGGGGTCAAGGAAGCTTCTGTCAGTGATGAGGGTCAGCAAAACCATTTAGAAAGAGGCGGCTCTGGAGCAAACTTTCTGTCCTACTCATGAGCATGTGAACAAAATGTGCTGCTGCCACTATATCAGCATTGAAGTATTTCTTTGGATTTTGTTTTGGTTTTGGTGGGTTTTTTTCTGGTGTTATTGATAATTCTCAGCTGGAGGCATGAAAATATGATTAGGCTAACATATGAAGTAGAAAATCTTATCTTTGCTGTCTTACTTTACTAATGTCAAGTCTAAATACATTAATCAGTAGGAAAAATAGTTAATAGACTAAGTTTTAGAATGGAGTAATGCTATCTGAAGTTATGAACAGAAATTTTATCAAACTATTGAGGAAACCTTTTCCTAAGCATTAGCACAACTGCCATTCATGTTGACAATAGCAGTTAAAAAGGGTAACTGCTTCAACCAGAAGTGATCAAGCACAGTCCAAACAACAAGGAGGCACCAAAGTCAACAGGCTGGCAGAACTGTGATTTCCTTTGAATCTGAGATGTGTCACAGTTAAGCAAAGCAAAACTTGTCTGGCCAAAAATCGTGCAACTAAAATATTAGGGCTTGCAAGTATACTTTTGAGTGACAAATAGAATAAAAATTCAGAAAGGAAGGGTGAATTTAAAGATGCACAGCTTGTAAAGGTCTTAGGAAACGTGAGGATGGGGAAAATGAAATGTGACATAGAAGAATAGACAAGGGTAGAAGATAGAAGGGAAAGGACTTTGACAGATGATGGTGTAAGAGAAAATGTTATTGCTTCTTGCCGATATGGAGCTCAGAGATTCATAGCTCATTTTATTTATACAACTTCTGACAACTGACATATGCAGTAAATGTATGGTATATATGGTCAAATTTGCAGGATAACATTCAAAATCTTTGGAAAGGAGTTGCATTTAATTTATTTTTCTTCTGCATTCCAATTGGCTCATGCTCAGACTACAAAATCTATTGGACCATTTTTACAAATGCAGAACTTTAAAAGAATCACCCAATTAAACACTATGACATTTGAGATCAATCTCAGTAGCTAGAACCTCTAGAAGATGAAAGACTTTTTGTTGATAGTTGCTACATTCTTTCTTTGATTCTCTTGAGGAAACTGTAATATTCAAGTCCTGTAAGGTGAAAGTTTGCAGAGATCTTAAAAGAAAAAAATTACTTGTACATTTCAACAGAAGACCAACATACTTAGTGAAAACCTTGCTTCTCAACGAGAGCACCCAAGATACCGTTGAAACTGGCAGACCACAGTAAAAATCTACTGGCATTTTTCTTTGATAACTAGGGGGGAATCAGAGAAAGTTTATTAAACTTTACAAAATCCGATGAAAAAAGTTTACTTCATCTTGGTTTCTTTAATGCAGTCACCTAAAGAAGGAGAATTTATTGAAAATCCAACTTGGCCGTTGCAATGCCAATCATGGTATCCAAAAATCATACTATAGGTGGTAGAAAATTGGAAGGCTACTGATAATTGAAAAGGAAATAATATTTATTTGAATTAATGAAAATGGGATTATTAAGGTGTATCAGCCTCAAATATTTAGAAAAAAAATTACCAACCACTATTTTATCAGGATTATAAATTTGTTCTAATATATAGATGATGACTATTCTTCAAGAAATACATGGTTAGAGGCAAAACCATCATTACCACTGATTAAGACATGCATATATTGAGTTGCCATATTCATAGAATCATAGAATCATTTAGGTTGGAAAAGACCTTTAAGATCATCATGTCCAACCGTTAACCCAGGACTGCCAAATCCATCACTAAACCATGTCTCTAAGCACCGCATCCAAGCGTTTTTTAAATACTTTCAGGGATGGAGACTCCCCCACCTCCCTGAGCAGCCTGTTCCAATGCTTCACTACCCTTTCAGTGAAGAATTTTTTCCTAACATCGAATCCAAACCACCACTGGTGTTACTTAAGGCCATTTCCTCTTGTCCTGTTGCTATTTAGAAGGGAGAAGAGACTGACAACCACCTCACTACAACCTCCTTTCAGGTAGTTGTACAGAGCAATAAGATCCACCCCCACCCCCCCCGAGCCTCCTTTTCTCCAGGCTAAACAACCCCAGCTCCCTCAGCTGCTCCTCATGAGACTTGAGCTCTACACCCTTCACCAGCCTCATTGACCTTGTCTGGACACACTCCACCACCTCTACCTCTGTCCCAAAGTGAAGAGCCCAAAACTGAACACAGTATTTGAGGTGCAGCCTCACCAGTGCCAAGTACAGGGACACACACATTTCTATTGTCCTGCTGGCTACACTGTTTTGGATAGAAACCAGGATGCTATTGGCTGCCTTGGCCAGCTGGGCACACTGTTGGGTCATGTTCAGCTGGCTGTTGACCAGCACCCCCAAGTCCTTTTCTGCTGGGCAGCTTTCCAGCCACTCATCCCCAAACCTGTAGCGTTGCATGGGGTGGTTGTGAACCAAGTGCAGGACCCAGCACGTCTCCCTGTTCAACCTCATACAGTTGCCCTCAGCCCATTGGTCCATCCTGTCCACATCCCTCTGTAGAGTCTTCCTACTCTCAAGTAGATGAACACTGCCCCCAACTTGGTGTTGTCTGCAAACTTACCAAGGGTGAACTCAATCCCCCCATCCAGATAGTCAGTAAAGATAATAAACAGGACTGGCCCCAATACCGAGCCCTAGGAAACACCACATGTGACCTGCCACCAACTGGATTTAGCTACTTTCACCACCACTCTTGGGCTTGGCCATCCAGCCAGATCTAAATCCAGCACCGAGTACACCCTTCCAAGCCATAAGCAGCCACTTTCTCCAGGAGCATGCTGTGGGAGATACTGCCAAAGGCTTTACTAAGGTCCGGGTAGAAAATATCCACAACCTTTCCCCCATCCACTAGGTGGGTCACCTTGTCATAGAAGGAGATGAGGTTTGTCAAGTAGGACCTGCCTTTCATAAAACCCTGCTGGCTGGACCTGTTCCCCTGGCTGTCCTTGCATGTGCCACATGATGGCACTCAGGATGGCCTGCTCCATAACCTTCCCCAGCACCAAGGTCAGGCTGACAGGCCTGTAGTTCCCCAGATCCTCCTTCCAGCCCTTCTTGTAGATGGGCTGCCTATCCTGTAGATGAGATACAAATTGGTACCATTTGCAATACAAGTTTATCTTGATTATAATGAGACTGTGATTGGTGATTTTCACTCAGGATTTCTAAGGAAATGCTTTTCATTTCTTAATATTTTTTGTGGCTGTAGCACAATAGGACCCAATTTGAGTTAGGCCTTCAGATTCTGCCAAATCAGCAGAATTAGAATATTATAGTAGTTGTTATTGCGTAAGTGTAATAGACAAAGCTTCCAAATTCAGGAAGGTGAGATCTGAAAACTGGAATGCAATATGAAGACTGAATAATAGAACAATATTTTCTTAGTACATTTTAACATCTACTTGTACATTACACTTGATGGAGGAGTGTTGACAAAACCTACAATCGATTACAGTAACAGTAGTTCAAAAAAAAAAAAGCTATATCATGACTCTTCATTCTTCTTCATTATCAATATAGTATCTAAGTAGAACAAATAAATTCTACCCTTTTTAAACATCTTGTTTAAAAGCTGTATTAATCATCATTGCAAGTCATTTGATGTTAGAAAAATGTAGCAGGGGCTCATGCTTATGTGCAACGGATTTCTTTCCTGGAGTATTTAAAGGAACTCTTTATCCAGTAAAATACCTGTCACTTGAAGAGTAGATTTGGAAATGCAGTGCGGAAATTAAGTGTGATTTTGCAATATATTTTTAGAGATTAGATACAGTTAAGTCTGCACAAGTGAACTCATACTGTAGTGTTGAATACATGCAGATCTCTTTCCCCCAAAGTAATGAAAGGAAAGCATGTTGCATTGCACAGTGTGACCTTTGGCTTACACAGCTGTCAAAAATTTTAACTACTGAAATCTTCATTATATGGATTGCTTGAAGCAAATTTTATTGAACTACTGCAGCTATTTAAAAGTCAAAAAGCCTCAAACACTGAATGTTGACATGCTGTCACTTGTGATAAAATGACCAGCTGTTATAATCTAATAATCCAGGTCACATAAATAATATTAAATTTAACATTTCCTCTCTCTTCTTTCCAACTACAGTAACTTTCTAAGAGAAGTTATTACCTACTATTTTTTTTTAATAGATATGAAGGTGAGGAAAAGCAAAAGAAATCTAATGGTTCTCTTTTTTCTATAATCAAACCTGAGACAGAAATACAATAATTAGATGCCGAATACAGGTTTTTTCTAATTATTTGTCTTTCTAATATTCTTTTAAAGTGATATATGTAGTATTTTTGAAAATCACTTAACAAGGAAGCAGTTTCCCTTCAAACGACACTGTTTGAATGCTGTTCATCCCTAACAACCAGCATAACACCTACCGCCAACCGTGCTGAAACACACAGTAATAAGTAACCACTTGACAGATGCTAAAAATAACGCTGGAAAAAGTAGGTAATCAAAATCAGGTATAAGCAAAATGCACAAACTCTTTCACTCCAAGCACAAGCTTAATAAAACAGTTTTTAAAACAAATCATAATATTAACAGACCTGTGGAGGAGCCTGCCTCCTTTTTTGGTCAGGGGATGTAACATACACAGCTTGTGCATATGTGTAACTTTTGAACCGTGGTTTAGAAGGTGGTGAAGGTCCCTGGGGTACACTGACTGTGATCTACGAAGAAGAAATTAGAGGTGGAAAGAACAGACATATGGATAAGGTTATGGATTATAGAAGTAAAGTAATGATTTTAAGAGCAGCTGAAGAAAAAGAAGTAGGAATGTCATCATCACTTATATTATTCAAGGACAGTGTTGGTACTCAACAGTCAAAAATAAGATGATATTAAGGAATGCTCTCACTTAATTGGACATCCTTTCCAACAGCAACAAGCTGTCAGGAATCAATAATGGCAGAACACCAATGTAAATTGAAGGTACTTTATGATTTACAAGAAAAGGCTCAAAACCAAGTGATCGTGTAATACATCCTGAATAAACAGAGACAATACTCATCTACTCAGTACTCTAAAAGAGACTGAGCATCCCAAAAGCAAGATACAGATTGAATTCAGACAAGTACACTAGGCCAAAAATCCACCAAAGACTTCAGCAGAAGCTGTCTGATTATTTCAGTCAAAACCGTAATTAACATTGCAAGCATAAATTAATTCCAAGTATTACATGAGCTTTTTGAGAGGCAGACTGTGAGCTGAGAACAGATGATTTTAAAACATAAGTCAGTGTAAATAAAATGCTAAAAAATTAAAAAATTATCATGAATATGCAGAAATGTCAACTGTTATACTCCAGTAAAGGTAAAAAAATAAATTCTACATCTGTGTTTAAAAGCAGAACCTCCACCAGTTTCTGTGTTCTTCAAAACACCCAGTGCTGCAAAAAAGAAGTGCAATGCACTTAGCTGCTGAATAGTTACTTTTAAAACAGCCCAGTGCAAGGTAAAAGCAGTACGCAAGTACTGTTCATGCAGACAAGTACATTTGACTTGCCTGTGGTGAAGACTTTGTCCATTATGCCTGTGGGGTTTTTTTTGCCTTCCATTGGCCATTTAACATCAAACTTATGGGGTAGATAAGGGAAACAACTACTTCAGAGCAGCAAGATTAAAGCACAAAAGTGAAACAACTCACTTCTTGTGAAAAACGCTGTTGATGATGTACTTGTATGTGCTCTTCTCTAGTGACCCTTGAGTGTCGTGGCAACATCTCCACCTCCCTGATGGCTTCCATGGTGACTTGCTGGGGCAGAACTTGGAAGAGAGAAGTCACGTACATTAAGATCGACTTCTTATCTGGACAGGCAGTTGCAACGTCTGGAAGGCAAATTAACATGCAACATTTCAGTTTCCACATTAGACATGAGAAATAACCAATCATCTTCATGGGAAGTTGATAGACTAATGAGTAATCTATTGTCCATGTGAATTCTCTAGAGACTAATTAGAACCTTACAATCAGTTCCAAAATTACAGACTACATGTGCATACCAATGAAAAGCCAAAGTTTATACCAGTAACTTATCTCATTTGACAGAAACTTTCCATCCATATTTCTTTAGTCAATATGCACACAGTATACAATTTGACACTATGATCCTCATTAAGCAGGACTACACATAGGAAAAGGTGCATTTTCTTATGCTCTATAAATACTGCATTTAAAAATAATGACAAGCTCATTTTCAAAGTGGTGCCTTGTACATTCTCTTCATATCATTTAGCCATCGGATATGACAATGACATAGGAAAAAAAAATTGCGGGTTTTTCCAGTGAATGGGTTCATACAAAACAACTATTGAAGCTGACCTCTAATATAGCTAAATAGCTTTTATATTCTACTTAGTCTTATATTCTTCATGAAGTCTGTGGAACATCTAAGGAACAAGGTATTCACAGACATTAAAATACATAATAGAACAACTCTTTAGGGAAAAAAAAAAAGGACCATAAAATCTCTATGGACTTTAGCGTTAAGTACAAGAAACTTCATGTGAACACAATGATGATTTCGGTTTTGCACGTAGCCGTGATATACATCAGCAGGAAAAGTGGTATATCTGACTCAGTATTTCAAGTCAATAGCAATTTGTAAAAATATAAGGCATGGCAGCTCTTGGAAGTAGCTACTTTGTTATTTGCTATTGACATTTACTCGTACACTCAGTCTATAGTGAATCAAGATGTAAAAAGACTGTTGTACAAGAAATTTATCATTAATTCCCTAAGTGTTTTAACATGACTGCTGGCAGAAAGTCAAGAACTATGCATTTTTACTGTCCTGGATCAATTTTGGGAAACCAATTGATATATTGTGGCAGACTCAATAAAGCTATTGGGTGGTATCTCATTCTCTCTTCCTAGAATGCACAATACATGAGGGAAGGCACCTTATGTTAAAAGCTTCACATACACTTGGAAATGTCCTATCAATATTTTCAGTTTGTCTTTCTGACCTATCGTCATACCTTTGCTTGATACATTACAAAAGAGAGCTGAAGGTTCAGTTCTACTTAGAATTGGCTGAAAAAATTACATACTTCCTCCAGCATCCCCACCCCCATCAGATTTATATTCTCAGTGGCCACAGTATACAGGATTTGCTCATTAATAAAAAAAAAACCAAAAACACAACCACACACACACAAAAACACACAACCCCCCCATGCCATTTCCAAGTCTAGTCACACTACAGCCCTCAGTCTCCAAGGGCTTCACTTCTGTGATAGAATTCAGTCCAGGAAGTATTTTGCTCTCACCATATTCTTTTTTTTTTTATTATTAATATTTTAACACCATTTTTTATCCTCAGCATCCACTAGTAATTGATGTTTACAAGAATATCCATGCCATTATACAGGCAAGAGTACACACTGAAAGAATAGACATTAGTGCCAGCTGCAATTTTTCCATTTGTTGTTCATTATTTTCCTTTTCAAAATGTTCTGGTAATCAAATAGGCAAATACCTTATCATTTATATACACAAATGTATCACACAATAAATAAAGCAAGTACCTTGCAAACAATATACATGCCAAAACCTGTTTGCCTATTCTATCTGACAAATAAAAATTACATATGCACCTGCCAGAATCCACTGGCAAATAGGAAAATATTTGATTATTTAATCACAACAAATAGCTAAACAGCCATTGTTGCAAAGCCTGGAATATCAATTTGCCTCTCAAATTTCTTTTTTGCAGACTCTTGAATTATCAGAGCAGGAATGATTTCTGCTATCCTGTCTTATGCCTTTGCCTTCATAATTCTTTCATTTTGAATCCTTGTCTAATACCTTGTCTTTACCAACTGTTAAGACAGTTGGATATTTGAAGTCCTAGTAGTTAGGCAGTGAATAAGTTTTAAATTTAAACAACTAGCTTGCAAGGAAGTTCACTAATTTCTTAGAAATATGTCTGTTTTCAGTTCTGGGGGCAAAATACCTATGAAGCCCAGCTACATCTTCTAAAAACTAATCTCCAACTCTCAGAAAATACAGAAGATATTTAAAAAAATTAAGTCAATGTATGTAGACTATGCCATTATTCAAATACGAGTTTAGAGAGAAAAGGTAAGAACAAAGAAAAGAATTATCCAGGTTTTTTAAAAAAAAAATCTTCTCCAAATTCAGGTTCAGAATCAATACTTTCTGAATATTTTCATCCATATTATTGTACAATGAACATCCAGGATAGGACTGAAAAGAATAAATAAAAATAAAAACAAATTAGACAAGTCAAAAGAGAGTTTAAAATGGGAAGCATCATAGCATTAACACAAATTACATAATTAACATGTTCATCAAGCAAGAATGAGAAAGACTTTGGAGAGCTCTGAAAACTACTCCATCTCTTTAACAAGATACAGTTATACAAACGTATTGGAAAAGTTTCCAGCATAAATTTTCCAGCTGTTGATAGAAATCTTCTACTGTAGAAAACTTTATGCTGGCAGATTAATATTTTCCAAAAGAAAACAGTGACTTTCTGGTACTCAAACTAAAATATGTCACATGAAGCATATTGTTCACAGAAGTAGTTTTTGATGCAACTTGTTATACACAGGCTTACTTATTAAGGCATGGTTTCTTTAAGCATCTCCTATAGTGAAAGAAACAAAACTCCTTTTTAGGATACAGAACAAGGTCCTGACTGTACTGGTTTGTTCCTGCATCCATATGTTCTCTCAACAAGTAATTCCCTTCTAACTTTCCTGTTTCTGGTGGAAAGAAGCGATTTTAAGAGATGAGTGAAAGTGAGTATGATACAAAACACCTAAATAAGCTTCATATTGAAAAGTACTGTACAGGTCAACCAACAAGAGCAAAATCTAGTATTTTGTTATACAGTGTTACATTATGTACATACAGCCACCCACAGAGTGCAAATGACAAACATTCATACAAATGTTGCTTCCAATTTTCAAATACATGTCTACTTATAATAGAGCCATGCCCATTTATTTATATTTAGCTTTCTCGAAGCTTTGACCAAATATCAGTTCTGACATTATTTGTGCTGATTCCACTCACTCTTTTTATCAAACTAGTGGCAACATAGCTTTGAAAGAAGAAAGCTTAAATGCATGCCTCATTGCCAGAAAGATTATATTACTGTATCCAAATTGCTGATGTGGCTTCTTTACACTGGGAGACAAATTCTGACATATACTTTACCTTATACAGTGAGTGCTAAGAAGCAAGATAAGACTTGAGCCCTAAAAACACAAGAAATCCTTTGTCCTCAAAAGAAGTAGGTAGGATATTCAGGTAATCACAAAGTAGAAAACACTGAAAAATGTAACTTTAAATCCTATACATCCCCTAATACTTTTTGCTTCCATGACAACAGTAGTAAAAAAAAAAAAAAAAACAACCCAAAACCAACCACAAACACACTATTTTAATATTATTTGCTGCTGACCCACATGAGATTTTAAAAATCATACTAAAATCCCATTGCTCTCCCTTCCATAACACTGAAGGAGATACTCAAGGTTGATTCTGATTTTCAGAGCCTACACAGCTTTTCTTCCTGAAAAATGGAGGCTGCTGGTTTTTATTCTATCAAAGACATTTTTCCTTTTAAGGCTTATTAATACTAATATACCATTAACATTTATTAGAATTTCTGAAAACAATCCTACTGCTATTTCCAAATGCATCTGTTTAGAAAGGACTTAAAAGATGCACAGCAGATAAGCTAACTGCAGAAGCCCTCATTGTTGAGATAAGACCAGTCTAACTCCTATTTAAAAGATTAGTTTCTACAGTGCAGACTCATTACAGGAGGGATTTCAGTGTTTGTATGGAAACTCCCACTGTGGCACCAACTTCAACTGCAGTATCTAAGATGAGGGCAAAGTAGAAATATTTTAAAATGTACAAATATAACTTACATATTATTTTTTTTATTTTACCTTTTAGCTTCAGGAACAAGGGTGAACATTTCAAAACACATGCACATCCCTCTGCTAACCTGTCTAACAAGGCTCACCAAAACACTTTGAATGAGCTTCCACAAAACCTGTCACATATTTTGATCATATTTTGATTTGAATGAACCTAAATCTGCAACCGAAACTGCATGAAAGTATATGAGACTGTACTACTAAAAAAGTAACTGCTTCATCTTAAATAGCAAGAAAACCATGGTTTCATTCCCAGATGGATGCATTATATTTGGTGGAGCAGGGATAAAGAGATCTTCAAAACATTACCTCCAAAACTAAGGAGAGGGGGAAAAAATAAAAAGAAAGGGAGAAAACTATAAACATGGTAATTTGTACTTCAAATCCATATATTTGGTCACTTACTAACAAATCTGTTTGCAGACATTAAGTATGACAGAATCATGAGGTCTATCTTTGATCTGCTGTCATTGGTAACTTCTTATTTTCCTGATTGCGGAAGCACGAGACTAAATATAGTTTATTCTTATTTGAACACCAAGAAACAAGCAAGATTATCAGGCAAATATAAGCTGTTTTTCTTAAATTTATAAAAACTTTTCCCCGGGCTAGCACCTGGTCCCAAATCGATATTGTTCTGCAATCTGTGTTCATATTAAGACTATACTGATGGTAATGATCGTGGCAGGAACAAAAGAAGTGGTAATTGTTTACTCTGTTGACACTGCTGCCAGTAGGTCCTCAGAGCTATACAAACTGTGCAGTCTCTCAAAGGTCAGCCAGTAGCTGCAGCATACGCTCTGCAACTACTGACCTTTTTTTTTTCCCTCTTGTTTTTTAAACTTCTAATTATTTTCTGCCCTGGTTTTGTACTCTGGTAGTAGACTGCATGTTAAATTCAAAATGAAAGAAATCTTTACAACAAATCTCAAGGAATAGTACTGGAATTGCAGACAGACAAAAATGGAATAATTTATGGAATAACTGTAAATATTGAAATCTGAAAATTTAAACTGACAATTCTTTAGCAAAGTTAAAGAGCAGACAACTGCGGTCCTTTTACTAAAATGAATTCCTTAGTGCACTTTCCAGCTGAGGGAAGGATATTTAATTAAACAGAAATCTATGTGTCTACAGTCTCTTGGGGAGAAGAGTTAGAATCTAAATAGGAGGACTGTATCATGCAGTTCAGCTTATTCCAGTCCCCACTGGTACTAAGGGTGAATTCAAGTCCTTTTAGTAGAGAGCTAAATAAATCATTTAGCATGCAATCTTACACAAGTTAAAAAAACAAAACCACCTGAACCACTAAATGCCTTCAGTTCTTGCCAGTCATATACACAAACAAACAAAATATTATTTGGAACAGGACTGAGCAAACCACAAAATTTTCGGAAGGCTGTCAGTGGCCTACATGTATAAGCATGGTGATAACAGTCTATTGTTTTGCAGACCAAAATTCACATTTTACAAAATGAAATGTTAGCAAAAGGCACAAAATACATACAGATAATTGAAGCAAGAGTGAAAACCTGGAGGACAGCCCAGTGCTGACCTACACATAGATAGTGGCACTGTTCTTTTTCTTCTTTTCTGTAGATATGAATACCCATTCACCTAAAACTAGTCTGAAACTCCCAGAAGAAAACACCATTAATTTTTCAACAGACATTTCCTTAAGAAAGTAAATGTGTTAAACCTCACAGTTAAGACCTACAGAATACCTTCAAACTGCTGAACACAGCCGTCCTTTGTGGGTTGTGTTGAATGAGGTCACAACAGCAGCATAAAGAAAATCTCTTCAGAAGATTAACACATTTGTGTTTGCCTTTTAGAATTATGAATACAGGTCAGGATTTGTAGAATAAAGTTCTGTGGGATTCAAATGTACCTGGTATTAAAAAGTTCAGTGGCAGAGGATACCTTAAATATGTCTAAATGTCTGTTCTGATCTGTTGGATGATTGTGAAGGATTCTTGGACTAAAATCCCAACACTGTCCAGGGTGAAAGAACTTGAAAATGTCTCTGGTTTTGAAATCTGCAAAATCAGACTTAACACCTATGCTGAACAGTAAAGGTGATCCTTATTTTTCTTCAGTTTCCTTACAATGTTAAACATTTATTCAATAACACCACAACCTCTGCACCCTAAACTATAAGCATAAGCAGCTTCTTAGCAGTAAAGATAGAGACAGAAAGAAATTAAGTAAAATGGCAATGAAATAAAACATTGGTTTGGAAAAAAGTGGGGGTGCATGTTAATATTTTTATCATATGTGTTGCATATTGATATTCTCACCAATAAACATGAGTGTGGCTCTCATCAATTTACTGAAACAAAAGGCAATATTTAACTTTCTCACATCACTCATATACATTGCTGAAAGCTGAAGCTCATTTATTCAAAACCCTCAATTGTACTGAGGGGAGCAGTGAGGGGAGCAGGTAGGGCAGAGAAAACTAAAATATACCCCACCACCTAGGTCCTACTGAAGAGTCCAGAAAAGAAAGAAAGTTCAAAAGACTTATAATGACTGATATCTAGATTCTGGAATAGTGTACAAAAATGGTAACATTAACAGTATCCCAACAGTAATTTTACTAAGAAATTTGAGATATCAGCACATGGGCCAATGTTTGAGAAAGCCAAAGGGCCAATGTTTCAAAATATTGTACATTTTCCATTTTACTTTTATGAATATTTACCCTAGAAAAAATTTTACTTATACATTTCTCTCCTATCCCTGTTAAAGGCATATTTCATTCAGCATGGAAACTATGGCAACAATACGCAGAGACTGAAAAAGTATTTCTACTATAAAGTTTCATAAAACACTGTACCTATTCTCCAAAAGCTAGACAGTATTGATTCCACCTGAATCCATATTATCTGTTAGCGTAGAATCAGGAAGACTTTGCCTATTGGGGCTGCCTATACACACACACAAAGTAAAAAATTGTCTTGAGAAGTTTAGCTCCAACTCTGACTTGTTTACTTGCTGCAAAATTAGATGCACAGTATATGCTTTGCTGATTCTGTGCTTAAAAGAATTGTGAAATATAATGGAAGAACTTGAAGAGCAATGTCAGTATTAGCCACTTGCAAAAGCCAGCACAATTAGTAAGCAAACACACATCATCAGTGACAATTAATTAAAATAAAATGGACAACTCAGATGTATGAATCACATTCAGCTTTGTTAATTACAACTATCACACATTTTGATCAGACTGATTAAGAGAATTTATTTGGTATGTAAATTGTTTTATAGCCAATAAATCTGAAAGGTAAGAATTAAAAAATAAATAAAAAAATTACAGACAACTCCAGTAATTAAAGATTTCATAAATTAATGTGGAAATAAATTAATTACGTTTTTTTCATTGTAAAATCTAGCATTTTACATAGAAGGGGAAGGATTTCTAACTTCTGAGGAATTATTTCACTAAAAATGAAGCAGATCAATGTGCTGATCTTTTTCTTTAGGCTAATCATGATGAAAAATAGTCTAAAATATGTCATGCCGATAGTTTTTAAAAATGGAAGTTTTGATCAAATGTTTATTCACTGCATTCTGTCCTCCAGCAAGTTATTTAAACATAGCTATTTTTTAACTGAAGAAGAACCTTAAATGTAATTATCTGGGGGAAGAGAACCGTTCACGATGGACAGGCAGAACATCTCAAGCCCATACCCTAAGGTATTTAATACTTTTTCAGCTAGAAACATCTGCTCATGTTTTGCATAAAAGTAAACTTCTATTTGCATTTCTGCAAGTTTCTATGTGTAGAGTGTTGGAGAAATAGTGAAAGAAATCAAGGACAATGCATAATATCTTGTAAGCAATACATACTTTACAGACCAAGAAATCTACATTTTACCGGCCCCTATTTAAACAGGCAGCGGAAGGTGTCTCGCCTATTCTATTCAGTGCAAGCCTCAGCCTAATTGATTAAACGTAAGCGTACATGACAGTGACGAGCATGCAGCAGCATGTGAGACCCTAAAGAAGTGAAAATGCTACATCTCAGTGGAATTAAGCTGTCTTTGAGGACATTGTATCCACAACACCTACTTCAAAAGTTTCCTGCAAGCTGGAGTGGCTGTAAACATGAAACAAGGGCAGCCAAATGTGACTGGGATGCCAACTGGTATGTTATGTGTATGTCAAATAAACATTAAAATATATATAGCAAATGTCAAAGGTGCAATGCAATATATTAAATTTATTTCATATATAAAAAGAAAACCCCAGCTATAAAAATATTAAGACAATTAGGGTCCAGTTGCTCTTATCTGGTCAGCAGAATAGCAGCATTGTAATGCTTTACTCTGTGTGTGTATCTTGACTAGAAAGTTCAAGTGTCCCTGAATGATGGGAAAGGCTAATTCTGAAGGAAAGGCCTACATGGGATTCCTGAAATCAGTTCTGCAGTACTGGCTTGGTTATTAAACCTGTTTCTGACTTTAGCGTTAGAAGATTTTCTCACTTTTTTCTCAGTTCAGAAGTATTAATTCTCACCATGCTCTTCTCTCCGAGAAACAAATGGATAACAATTTCAGTTTTCAGACAGCTAATTCCAGGAATTATTTATGACAACAGCAGCGTAGGAGCGACTAAGAAAGAATTTTTTTTGTGGATGGCTTTATTAAATCACATTAATGGATGAACTCCAGATGTTGCAGAAACCATGGGAGAGACTATCAGAACAGCCTTGTTCCACGAGCCTTCAGCTGTTTCCATCCTTAAGATGAAAAGACATGAATATGGACTAAAAGCAGCTGCCTAAAAGTTTGGTTCCTCCTCCATTCTCCAATGCACGTGTAAGAACACTACAAAATAAAGCTAACCTGTCATAATCACTTCAAGGAATAACAGAAGTACACAAATAAGTGGGGAAAAATGATACATGACTGCCCAAGGCTGGTAACAGCACTTCATGGGCTACACAGTGTGGAACTTGCACTTCTCAACTCAGCTGTCTACAAACTGTCAGACCTGTTTAAGTTTAATACTATCCCTACTTGTCTGCCCATTTCACAATGATTTAATCACACTTTTTTTGAAGCTCTGACTGTTCGTACTGCTGGCAAAAAAGTGAGTTGTGAAAGGTAAAAGCACATATTCTGTGGGATAAGATGGGAAGAAGAAATACACTTTGATCCCAATAGTACAGTTAACATCCATTTATCATAATTTATTCCTTTATTCACAGTGAAATCTCCATTTACCCTTGCCTCCCCCAAAAGGCCACCAAATGCTTTTAATGCTTTGAATATACCATCCTTTAGTCCACCATAATACATTCAGGTTCTAAATAAGCACTGTAGTGGCTTCTGAACATGAGTGGCTGCATGGCAGACTTTAAAAAGTAGATTGTTCAGTCTGTCTGGACTCAAAGGCTAAGAAATGCTATTTTACTCTTTTCAAGAATCAATTTAGAGACTTCAAAGATTAAAGCTGATAAAAGTAGTCCATAGATATTTTAACTAAAGAAAGGAGAATAACGCTGCATTATTTGATTGGGTAATGACTTTAAGTCACAAAGGTGACTTAATCATGGAGGAATGCAAATTTCAATCCAAAGAGTTATCCTCCTAGAACCAATACAGATCGTGGGATACAGTGACTGTAACCACTCTTCAGATTACATGGGAATGCCAGTTTAAATAAAGCACACCTTCTTCTATGTCCCAAGTGGTTACTCTGGACGTGTCCAGCAAATGCAGACACAGCACAAGAGATGAGATGTAAGTAAGACTGAAGCCTGTATGTCATGCTTGTTGTGGTACTTGCAAAATTATGATTGTCAGACTTGGCAGAATAGCTGCAATCATGGCAAATACATATGGTATTCTGTATAACAATATCTCCTGAAAATGCTTCATTCTACTGAGCATTCAAGAAGCCAGAGAGAACACAGCCTTGAAATGCAGGACCTTTTCTTTATTTTTTTTTAATTTTTTTTGTAATCAAATACAAATTTCAAAAGATAAACTGGATTCATCTTCAAGAAACACCATATTGATTTTACTGCACAAAACTTAAAGATTATCTGATCTGGATTTATATGTTTTTGTCAGACATGTTCAAGAATGATAATCCAGAAGTGGAACAGAGAAGAGTTGTTAGTGTTAAGTGGGAGGCAGTGTAGAGAAGAATGAAAATCCATTGAAAGTCTAGTCCAACAAAGCCTGAGAAACACAAGTATGAGTGTTCTTCATACGTATACTGTGTGGTAAAACCAATCAGTGCAAAAAGCATCAAGTTCAAGGATAATTGGAGCACAACAATAAAACAGAACAAAATAAAATTGAAGAAATATAGTCTAAAAATTGCAGAAAAGTTTGTCACGTTCAGAATGTGAGGTTCTGAGAGAGGGAAAGCAACAGAAGCAATGTATGCAACCAACTGTGCCAGAACTTGAGGAATTTAATAAAAGCATTATAATGACACATTTACCTAATAGTGCATGTAACAGGAGTCAGTACATTACCAGGTCCCTTATGTTCTGTTCCTCCCACTCCTTTTACACTACAGTTAATGCTAATTATTTTGAGCTATACATTTTAAATACAATTTACAGCTATAATTTCATGGGGAAATATGCGGATGCAATAACCTAGCAAAGATAACAATAAAAATAACGTGTCATGTTTGAATATTCTTAGAAACTCTGACAAAGCATGACACTAAAGACGTGGCAGAGCTTTCGCACATATAGTGTACATACACATATTACCAACTAATAGTACACCAACAGAGCATGTGAAAGAAAGGTGGAGATTAATTGGTGCAGTCACTATAATGTAAATAGGAGTTAGGAACACATTAGAACAACAACCGATTTTATTACATATGTATCACATACACAAATGAAGAAATGCAAGCAACCCGAAAAAAATGGGTTTAGACAGAACTATGAAGCAACACAGCGAAAATTATCCAGGTTAAATCTAAAGATAAGTTGGTGCATATTTTAACAGGCAGAAGAATTTGGAAATAAAGAATAGGGGCTAAGAATAACAAAAATAGAACATGTTTAAGAAAATAGATACCCCTGGAAAGAGGTTGCAGGACTGCTAGTTCCACAATTAGTGTATTATCCCTTGCTCTTCAACTTACCAGTATTAATTATAATTTCTTGAACCATGTCTTTTTAAAATGGATGAAAATACATAAACTTTGAATTCACCAACTGAACAAATATACATTTATCCAATTTTTACCTGAATGTCTACTTAACTCACTTATCTCTCTCATGGTCAACTGTATAACTCCCCACTATTGGGGTGGGGTTTTTTAGGGGTTCTTTTTGTCTTGTGTGTGTTGGGGTTTTTGGGGGGTTTTTTTGTTTGTTTTTTTGGTTTTGTTTTTTTTTTTTTACTGGGCACTTGCAACTCACTAATAGAAATCTATTAGAGCACAATGATAGTCTTCCTTTCTCCTGTCTCCCTACCCCCTCCAGTTATCTCTTCCAACTCACATTTGAAGGAATGGTAAACCTACCCCCTGCCTCCCAAATTCTTTCAGACTTCATTTCTAGCAGATGATAGAACTTATTGCAGACATTTTACTCTGAAGTCAAGCTACCCAGCAGTTTTACTCTTATTTTGCCTGTTTTGAAGCAGTCTTACTTCTTTTTATGACAGTTAATTATTAATAGTTAGAGAGGTTATGTCATGCCGTCATGCCAGGCCTTAATTTATGCTCTTTAAAGCAAAATATATTTTTAATCTAAAGAACCCCTTAAATACAAACTTCTATTATCATGTTGTAGAAAAAATTTATTAGAGGATGTCTCCAAAAAGTTCCACATGTTTGGTTTTAGAATTTACTTCTTTAGGTTGGACAATTAAACAAACAAACAATGCTGCATGTACAGGGCTCAAACAGAGCCATGATGAGAATAACCAACATTCCTGATTACAGTAAATGGAATCAGAACCTAGGATTATAAATTAGAACAATGCAGGCCAACACTTTGTTTTTTAAAGTATATCTTTGATTACCCAGCACTAGTGAGATGGATCTTAGTTCAAACATAAAGAGAGGATTAAGTGGTTATTAACTAAAAAAACATACATCATCTAAAAATCACGCTGAAGAGATGGCCTGGCAAGGAACTAAGAATGCTCTGGAGACCTGAGATTAGGCTTTGAAACACGCCCTACAACATCTAATAAATACCGAAACACCTGGAATATATGACCAATCCTACTGGGAGATTTTTGTTCCTTAAGCAGAGTACAGTCTTGTAGTAAATTACAAACCGATTGTAAAATAAAGGTTACTGGTGTCTTCTCTCGCTGACTTGCTTCTATTGATTAAAAAAAAAAAACAAACAAAAAATCCAAACAACAAAAATACCACAACTGACAAACCCTTCAAAACTAAAAAGAAAAGTGAAACAGCTCTCCAAACTTTAAACGAACAATATGGAATGCTTTCTTCTTTACAAATAATCTAGTAAGCATCCCTAAATAAGATGGCCCTAATTCTGCTTAAGTAGCATTTGTTTTGGGACCTTATTTAACAGTAAAACTCCTGAAAAATCTTTGGACCTGCTTGTGCAATCATCCTTCCCCGAGCAGATGGATAAGCTGGCCCAGCACTCTAAGATTAGCCCCCATCTCCATAAAAAGGCTGTAATTACATAGGACAAGCATATGACACCAGTCACAGATAAGTGGCATGTTGCATTAAGTTTCAACGTTAACAGTTCAGTAATACATATCCTGAGCCCTCAAGAAACATGTTTCATGAAACACATAAAACTGCACATTTCAAGTCCGTAGTAACAGACTTACTGAGACTGGAGTGTCAGTTTGTTTCAAGGACAAATCCAGTGCCCTCTAGCAAGGAAGACCAAGTGCCCTCCCCACACTATTCCTCCCGTTGAGCTCAAACTGACCAGACAGCCCAGCATCAGAGCAGAAATAGTAAGATCTTGTCAACTGTGGGGCACGTGGATAAGGAGTGAACTGTATTTTAAACCTTTGAGTAACCTGAAAACATGGAAACATTATGCTACCTGACAGCAAAGCTATTCAGTAGATGTAGTTACAACAGCAAAACCACATTCTTGCACAAATCTGAGCCAAGAAACACCAGCAGACTAACATGATAATTACACCTCCCAAAACTTTCCAGAATACCTAGACCCTTACTTCCAGTCAGACTGCTCAGGTAAGTGAAACATTGCAGCCATGGGATTGCAAACAATATGTAGTGAGCAAGTTACAAGTCTCTAGAACTTAATTGTATTTCTGAAATCCTATATGACCCAGAATATTATCCTGTTAGTAAGGCATGATTACATCTCGCCTACTCTATAATTTTCAATTCAAAGGGATGCAACTGTATTATACACAGGTCGGTATTCCCTATGTAAATCATTACGACTTCCACTGAAACTTCAGTGCTAACAAGGATACTGTTTAACAAAGCAACTTGTAAAAAAGTTACTAAATACACAAGTAATACAAACATGAAATATCCTACACCAAGATAACTAGAGGAAGAGAAAGTAAGCAGAATCAAAGAAAAATACTTAAAAAAGCGTATGCTCTATACGTGTGTCTGTGTGCTCCTGGCAAGTAATGAATAGCAACAATTGATAGTCATTACTGAAGCATGTTCAAAGATCTTACCGATCTGTTATGTTTGTGTTCTATCATTAAATTCTGAGGTCTACCCAAATGTTACAGCTTTCTGAAGATATTGGTAGAGAAAATATGGAAGAGGCAGATCATTATCTTGGGGTAATCTTTTAATACAACTTGTTTTTATAAATGTGTTTTTATTGCCTGCCTTTTATAAAATTTTAATATGCCACAGACAGTGATATCTTCTCATAAAAACACCCCAGCCTTAGCAAGTTACCCAACAGAGAGTTATTGATTTAAGACAGAGTTTGATTTTCTGAAATACTGTTTCTTAGTGCTGCACTGGGCACTGCACCAGATATTATTCAGGAAAAAGTCAGGAGTGGTACATAATAAAGAAATTAGTTTAACAAGAATTAGAAATCCATAAAAAACATGTACATTTTCTGTTTCTCTCTTGTATGTGACCTGAGTAGTCAGATAATAAAGTAATTGTAGTGGAGACCTTAAATCTTACAGAAAACATCAAGTAACTCACAGATATTCGATGAGGCGTCTCACCTCTAGGTCACTTCTTTGAATAAAATTCAAGCAGTTAAGAATGGAAAATCACTACCATCTAACGATCTCATGACTGTTTGGTAGCCAATATGCAATAAGTCAATAGTGTCAGCACAGTTCCTAGTGGAGGGAGTATGTAAAAATAAATAAAGAAATTCTAATCCATCACTCTTAAAGGGAATCTCTGCAGAAGAACATGGGTATAAAGTGATTGACACCAGCTTTTAAACCTCCCCAAGTTATGTAATATGGAAGTTATGTCTCATACACAATCCATAGATGAACTGACAATCTTAGTTACCCAAACAGTTCACAGTTAATTTATTAACAAGCCCAATGGCAATGTTCTACCTCAATTGTTGAAAATACAGTGCAGCTACATTGGCTGGTCTTCCCCTTCCCTCCCTGGAGTTTCCTGCAGCCCCTATTTTGCATGGAGCACCTCTCTTCCTCAACATTTTGGTGTGCCATTCCTGGAAGTCTATATCCATCTGCTGCAGCACTCCATCATGTGAGCAATCACATCATGACTGGAATTCCAGTGAGTTCACAGCTTTGCAACTGTTCATGGACTTTCAAGTCCAAATTTCCCATGTCATGACCATTTGTGTACTGGTTTTTACACAGGGGAGGTGAGAGCAGCCTCATCATGCTGCCTCCCTAAACATTTCACTGCCCTGCATCCCTTCCCTCTCTTCTGATTATTGCAAAACTTCCCTGACGTAATTATGTTAAAGCCCTTATCACAAGGTTAGATGCTTGTTGTCAAAGATGTTCTTGTCCCACTTTGTCAGGCAATCCTGTTTCTGTTGAGCATACCTTGTTCCTCAAAGAGTGCCCCCCAGTGAACGCAGCCAAAAGCCCTGCCTGTGACACCATCTTTGTAACCAGTGTTGATCTGAAAATTTGTCTAGTCCTCCTTGAGCCTTTCTTCTTTACCAGCAGGACAGAGGACACCACCTGGGCCCCATGCCCTTCAACCTCACCAGAACCCTGTAGTCCCTCTTTACACACACCAGGCCGCCCTGGCAGTACCATTGGTGCCCAAATGAATAAGGCAGCGTAGCAGCCTGAAGGTCAGACACACTTCGGGAGTCTCCCCACAGCCTCCTGGATCAAAGTGCCTGGCAAGCAGCAAGCCTTCCAAGGCATCACGTCAGGTTGGCAAAATAGCGTCTCCATATCCTGCAGGTGATACTCTCTAGTAACTATCACTCTTCTTTGATTCTTCACCTTGGCTGAGGTGCGGCTGCCTCTGATGCCTTCTGAGACAGGAAGTCACGTTCCTCACTGGTTTCATGGGCTCTTCTTCAGGGGATAATTTTTCAGGAATCATCTGGGAACTGGTGTGGGTTAGCTTGTGCAGTCTGCTGCAGGCTTTTGCATCTGTCATTTCTTACAATTGGCTTCTGGCTGCTCCTTTATCAGCTAGCACCTAAACATCTTATCTATAATTGCTAATCAGGGAGCATCAAGCTACCTCTTCAACCGCTTAGGAAGGATTGATATAACCAGTGGGCAAAAGCACAATAAACAGAGGCAGCCAAAAAAGTCACAGCAGTTTCCAAAATTCTTCAGAAGAACTTAAGAGTAATAAAAAAAATAATTAGGGTATAGTAAATTCCCTCTCACATGAATAATCAGAGTGTATATTTGTGAACGTTACTAAACATTTCCTGAACAGATAATGTGTACCCGAGAGTTTTAGAAGAAATGGATAATGCTCCTTACAAACATTTAATTTGATTCATAACTTGGACAATATCTGGTTTAACCCTGAATAACGTTTTGGAAAACTTAAATATTACATAAAGTCACAGTAGCCTTCATGAAACAGATTACTCTATAGCTATTTAACAGAGGAAGTTCACCATCCAGGGAGGCTTTCTAGTAAGGTTCCAGATAGACAGGTGACAGGTATGTGTCTCTTAAAACCCAAGCCATAGCTGCAGTCAGTGTTAGGCTTCACAGAGTAAATTCCTAAATAAGATTCTTTTATCTGTAGTATGCACGAGGTCAGACCATGTGAACATAATATTTCAGTGTAGCCACACAATCTGTGAATCTACAAACTGCAGTGATATAAAATACCAAAAATTCAGCATATTGCCAACACACATAAAGCATTAAAAAAATGAAAATATCAAAGCATTTATATTATTGTGTGCATTATGTATTCATATAGCAGTCAATAATGCTGATTATATTCTAATGTTTCTGATGGAGTATATTAAAAAGGAAAAATAAAAAAAGTGATAAAGCACTCTGATGTGGACAGTTTGTTCCTATGATCCAAGGAAGTAACATGGAACAAATAATGCACTGACTTTGAAGTGGATATTAGTAAACAACTCCTGCAACAGGAAAGCTACTCAAGAAAAGTTTTTTCTCTTAGTCTACAGCTTTGGTTCTAGATAAGAAACCTTATATACATTTATTTGTGGGAAATAATCTGACAGGCTGGTAATTTCAAAATTTGCCACACAGTTTCACAACAGTTTTAGACTTAAAACTTAGCTTAAGGAATGAACCCAGGAAAATTTGCATCATTCCTGCCTTTTCAGTGTTGCATTATCCTTACTCTTTTCTTTGGGAAGGCACTGGCATTTATCTCAGTTCATAAAAAGCAGATTCAGAAGACAAGCCTTAATAAATCCAGTGCAAAATACAAACAAACCCAATATTTGTCAACCAGTTTATCTCTCTGAACCATTTCACTGTGGAATAATAGGGAGGAACAATGTGGGAAATATAGGGAGAAACAGTACGGGAGAAAGGAAAGGGATCATTACAGAGCTGACTGGCTTAAACGATGTGGAACCTTCCTTATGGTTGCACTACTGCTTCCCTATTTCTGACTGAAATAAGGCTGGCAGGACTAAAACCACAAAGTCATATTTGTGATTCCACTTCCGTAATACCAAATTACAAGAAATACAGTTATTAAAAGTGCCTATTGCTAAGCTACTGATCAAATGAAACAAATTTAAAGAGTGGATTTTCTCTAAAATAAGTATTTCATAGAAGTTACTGATATTCAGTTATGGTTTTCTTAGCTTATCTTGTTCTCAAACACACCATAGGAATGCTGTAACAGGCTGCAGTTACCAGACAGGACCATACGCTCATTTTAGATATCAGACAGATTTTATTCCTTCCTTCAGCTCTGCTCCCCCCTCAACAATTTCATTGTGTACTATCTCTCTTGCAATTCTGCGTGAATGACTATGAATGGGATTCTTCCTGTTCTGCATTCAACTATTTTAACACAATAAACTGTTAAAATTACTGTAAACAGTTGTGGTGGCAGATGCTGATATTTTAAAATGGCACCTGGGGGACCTGTTTTGTAATTATTCATAATGAGCAGGAATGTGGCAAAACTGTCCTGAAGGGACTTCAGCACTGCAGTTTTCCCATGCTCTATGAAAAGCGGTTGCATTCAATAAATTACTGTAGTAAGATCTTGCCCCTTCCACCCCTGGCTTGTGAGAAAGGGTATGCACACCCTGAGGATTTATGCGCTAAAGCTAATTTGCCGAGTTAAACAGCTATCAAAATCAGCACTGCTTTGAGCTTAATAATCTGCTACAGACTTATAAAGCATTCTATAAGAATACTACTGAGTGTTGCAGTAATGCTTCCTTTTAATTTTGCAATACAGCAAATTAAAATAGGGCATCTGAAAGAGAGAGACAGACAGCCTTCTGGAAAAGGGGAAAAGTAAACCAGTACACACAGCAGTACATTAACTGCTCTACTGGAGCAAGTTGCTTAATTTTTCTTCATTTCCTTGTAATCAACAAGCAAGACTCTGAGTAAATACATAAAGGAATTGGTGCTGCATATATTTGGCTACCATTCTGGCCCACTACAAAGCACTGGTATTCTCTGATTTCTCGAATTTCCACTGCTCACTGTGCAGCAGAAACATTTTCTTCTATCTAGAACTGATATGTCAAGAAAGCCTTAGAATGACTTTCACATTTAACTATTCAGTAACTAGTTCTAAAATAAATTTGTTATAAAACACAAAAATGTAAGCACAGGACTGCAATACCAGGTTAACAAAAGAATTTAGTTTTATAAATGGCAAAAATGCTGCTCTAGTCATTATTGTGCATGTATTTCTTGATACAATAAAAAGAAGCCAACGCTGTATCATCTAATATACTTCGGCCATTGCAAAATACCATAAAACATCTTTAATAATAATTTTGAAACCCAGAAGCTAGTACTGAAACAAGTGAAACTGTGCCAAATGAATGACTGAAGATAAAAATTAACAGAGGTTGTGATTTAAACTGAAATCCTATGCCTTCTCCCCCATTCCATTCTTAAAACGAACATGCTTTGTATTAACATGTGGCCACGACTTGACTTTTCAGAATGTATTTATCATTGCACAATAGTTTTCCTGATCTAAAATTTGCATGTTCTTTACATCGACTTTAGTGGAAAGTATATAAAAGCACAGAATCATAGAATCATTCAGGCTGGAAAAGACAGTTGAGATCATCAAGTCCAACCACTAACCCAGGACTGCCAAGTTCATCATTAAACCATCTACATGTTTTTTAAACACCTCCAGGGATGGCGATTCCACCACCTCCCTGGGCAGCCTGTTCCAGTGCTGGACCACCTTTTCAGTGAAGGATATTTTTCCTAATATCCAGTCTAAAACTCCCCTGGCACAACTTCAGGCTGTTTCCTCTTGTTCTGTCACATTAGTACATGTTTAGAAATAAAATTTATTTAGAGTACATACTTCTATACAATGTTGCCACATAGTAACTATTGCTATACATAATACATAGAATGTATACTATGTATTGTACCGCATGCATGTTTAGTATGTGCATATCAAAAGAAGCTGCAATTACTCTCCAAAGAGGACAACTGTCTGTTCCTAGTGTTCTGATGAAGCAGTCTGGCTGAGGTGGAATGTGCTGGAGAGAAAGAACTTTGCTCTTTCCTTAAAAGTAACTGAAAATGTCATCAGGTGTTTCTGGAGTGTACGGTGGATCAGGTCAGGACAACAAGCTGTCAGCTTGTATCACAGATGAAGAGAGAGAGGCCAGAGAAAACAAATGGGGTCTCAACACAAGCCTTAGAAATGCTGAAAAGAGGTATTTTTCCCAAAGACCAAGGAAAGACAGCAAAGAGCTCACTGCAATCCAGAAAGGCACTAATAATTGATGGTCAGAGAGCACGCATGAGGAAAGAACCTGTCTTGCAAGGAGCTAGTGTTTCCATTCCTTCTCAATCAACAATACTTCCGTTTTCTGTTTTAGAAGTTAACTAGTTGTGTCCCCTGTTTTTGCATAGTACTTCAAAGAAAAGGTAAAATGAGATAGAAATCAAAACTGACACTCAAGGCCTTAATATGTACGCCTTAGCTACCCAATTATTTTCATAACTGGTTTGTACACTCCAACCACCAAAAAAAAAAAAAAAATTGCAAAAACCAATCCCATCCCCACCCCCACCCCCAAAAAAATAAATAAAAACCCCCACATCTGCCTTGACTGACAGAACACACTGGGCACAAGCAAATCCCATGGATACAACACCAGTAGTGTGGTTTCAATGAAAAAAGGCAAAGATTCCATTAGCATGTAAATACTTCTAAAATGAAAGAAATAAATTTATTCTCTAAAAATCTAACATTATGCCATCACATTGTTTATCCTTTCATTGATTAATTTTTCAGCCAACATAGTCCCAAAAAAGATGATGGCAGCCCTTTCAGAGGAATGCTACCTCTTGCCATTTTTTAAGAACTCTCAGACATGGAAATCCACAGATTTGCAAAGCCACTACACTACACAAGGAACAGGTTCTATACAGACTATAAGCCTTTTTTTGCAAAAAGTAAACTCCTTACTTGAGCACCTCTGCTGCTGTAGTTCAGTAGGTAAAATGTCTGTTCAGTAAACTGGAGGTTCTTGACATAAGAGCTGAGCAGCAATTTTTTCCCTTTATTACGCTCTGCTCAGAAAGCCATTATAGAGGTAAGTGTTGTGGCCCTCTAGGCACAGACTGCTCCATGACCTTAAAGAAATGAATCTCTCTTTTAGTTTTATATTCTAATTTTAGTTCAAGGAGCCAAGTCACATATAATGGAGCTAAATAAGATGCTAATAAAAAAAATCATAATTTAAACCTTTCTTCCATTTCAAATGTAGATGTAGTTACAATAACCAGCAACAAAATCAAGAACATAAATGTGAAGTGGCGTGCAGTTGCATGCATAACAATGGCAGAAAATAAGATATAATTTAAGCCTTAAATGCTTCGCTTTAAGTAATACTGTTTATGATGTAAATACAGAACTAAAATACAGAAACCAAGGTTTGACAACCACCCTACAAAACCTGAGGTTTTAACAATTAGTAGCAGATAAGTGACTAATTTTTTCTTCACTTTAATCAAGTTATAACTAGAACAGGTTATCATGTTTGGTTTGCTATTTTTAAAGGGCTCAGAAAAGAAACTATGGAAGAATCCCCCAGAATGGTACAAATAATAGGTAATGAATCTGGCAACGATCCTTTTATATTCTAACAATGTGTATGCCTTATATGTAAGTTTCATATGCCCAACAAGTTATGTAGACTATATACAGTTAATGGCTAGCATTTTCCCAAACTGTTAGCACACACTGGTACACTGAATTATGCTTGCACATTTGGTTAAGCTTTTTTTTTTTTTTTTTTTTTTTTTTTTTTTGGGGGGGGGGGGGGGGGGGGGAGGGAGCGGGGGTAGGGACACCAAAACAAAATTAACTTAATTTACTTAGTCCAGGGTGCTTTTTCACTTGAAACAAAACACACAAACTCTTAAAATATTCCCTTAATATTAGGACTGAGTTGTACAGAATCTGATTATTCTTTTGTTGTTGTTGTTGTTAAACACAAAAGCTAATGCAAGGAAACCTCACCGAGAATCATATTTACAACTACATGTTGACTTGAAATTGAGTATTTAAAAAAATTTCCATGTCAAGCTGTGGGTCAGAATAATGTGTCATACAATATTTCAGACATTGAAGCCAACTAACCGTTTGCTTCAGTGACAGAAATATGAGGATTAATTCTGGCACTTGTCAGCCTATGATGAGTTACTAACAGACTAATACTTGTCAGTGGAGCGATAACTGATTATACAGTAAAAATGTGCTGAGGAAAAGTGATGAACATTCAGTGAAGAAAAGATTTAAAAATCACACCAGTCACTATAGTTCATGGCAGAGTAATTCTGTAGTTCCTTGTTTTAATTTATCATGGCAAACTATCTAATACCATTTTTCCCCAACACTTCTCAGCAGAATACTTGCAATAAAAGAACACAGCAAAAGCAAATGCATATGAAGTTTTATATATCTAGTAGCAAATTAAGTACAGTAACCTTGATATTACTGTCAGTCTGTATGTAACAGGATGGATGCTCTTCCATGCCACACTCCCAGTTTGTACAGTTGAGAGAGATGAGTGCTTTCATGGAGCAGCCTGTACTCATTGATTCTCCACTTACATCTGACACTCCAGAATAACCTAGACTCTCTTTCAAAAAGGGCCACCTTTTCATAATACTGAATGATCATCTGCCCATTGAGAACAGGATGCATGTGATAGAGTGCTGTTTTCCTATGGCCCACACTGCAGCTGAAATGAAAAACATGATCTAGCGATACATTGCAAGAGCACACCTAAGTAGCGGAAACAGAGCCAGATAGCCAGATTCCACCCTTTTTCTCATGCTGAGTACCAGGAGAAGAACAGAGGTAGATAAGCAAACCTGATATGACCCTGGTGAACAGCAGTTTAGCTAAAGTAGCTTATTACACGCCTCTCCAATAGCGCTAAAGGGCTCGAACTATAGGAATGAATGTAAAACAACAGCTTGGTTATCATATAGAATAAGGTGAATGTCTATTAGAATATTACTATTTAATATGCACATAGGTTTACATTGTATCTGATTCTATCTCCCAATTAAATTTGTGTTTACATTTAAGAAACATGCTGAAGACCCAGACTGAAAGCAATATAAAAATGAAAGAATAAATAACTTGATCATAGACTAGTTGGCAATTTTCAAATATGAGAATTACATCATTCGAAGTTAATTTCCAAATTATTTAAACTTACATAAATAATGAATATTAAAGAATGATTTTAATTTTAAATGCTAAAAAATGTCTGTCTCTTGTACTTAATTACAAGCAATTTTAAGCTACAACTTTAATTCAAAGGATGACTGAGTCAAACACCACTTACTGTTTTATTAAACCACGTATCAAGGAGTTTGACGCAGTACAGCTCAAAAACAGCCCACATGCAGAAAACTAGCAATTGGGTTGCAACTAGCTCACCCATGACCAAAACTAAACTCATCTGAAGTTTAAAATAAATTGTCTTGAATTCAGAGCAGCACAAATTTAAAACAATGTTGGAGGTATGTAGATATAACTGCCTTTAATTTAAAATCCAGAATGTTTTTTCCACTTCACAGCTACCTCAGTTATGATTTAGGCTTTAGCTGTAAAAAAAAAAATTGACAGAATTCGATGGACTTCTGGAAACAGAAGTTGTTTTCTCCAGCACTACTGGAGGAATGTTAACTGCATTTACCATCTGTGAAAGGATGATACTTGTGTATAGTCCTCACAGGGATTTTGCCAAGGATTAATTTATTAATATTTTTAATGTGCTTTAAAGATTAAACACTCAATAAAAGTGCAGTTCCTTATTCATTTACCTTAGAAAAAGTCGAATTCTTTACAAAAACCTCAAGAAACCATAGCTGTAATATCATTACATAGAAGGAGTAATATTATAAAATCGTATACTTAAATTCTATGTAATAGTTAAATTGCAGCTTTTTCTAACAATCCCACTCTTTTCCCCATTCTGATAGCTTTGAACAAACTTTCAGTACTGTGGAGGTTTGATAACATCTTTCCTAAAGTTTTCAGGCACAATTTATAACCTGCAACTCAGGCCTAGTCGTGGCTATTTCCCGAAGCAGTGAATCCTCACTTAACTTTCTTCTCAACCAAAGAAATCATCGTCCTTGACAGAACACGTTCTTGACTTCAGAATAAGAATACTCCCTTAAGTCCATGTGTACCAGAAAAGTACTTATTCCCTTCAATGAGATTGGTAAAAAACAGAAGGGTTTTGTTTTGTTTTTTTTTTTCAGAATTAATCTGGAAAAAAAAAAAAAAAGCCAGATCAGAAAGAATGATGCTGGCAATCAGAGAAATTTTTCCTGCCCAGTTGGTATAAGACACTTGACACAAGACTGCCATGCCAGCAACAAGATCTTCCAAACTGCTTCCACCACCCGGTACCGCATCTGATCTGTTTCATGCTGGAAAAATATTGACTGGTGGCTGTGTTCTCTGCATGCTGTACACCAGGTGAGAACGAGGTTATTGACATTTGAAATGCTGTGTCCTGGCAGTTGGAGTTGGATTGAACTCTTCACTGCTATTAGAAATTACCAGTGGAAGAGCCAATCAGTCTTCCAACAGTGTAATGAATGACAGATGATTTTCACTTCTATCTGATTCTTAATCACCACATCAGTACAAAATCTTGTACTAATGAAGTACGAATCCATGGGAATTTCTTAACTCTGAGTACAAAGCAGAGCTCTTCCAACACATTACCTGGAGCCTGGGCTCTTTCTAATCCTGGCGATACTCTGTTCGGCTCTATTATACTCATTTAGGATGATGAACTTATAAATTCCAGGCAACAGAACATGTAGCTAATAGTTCCATTAAAATACCAATTTTAAATGGAAAAGGTTACTGCTAAAGAATAATAAAAGCTTCACACTTGCCAGTGTACTTTTCATCATTTTTTTGGCACATGTACCCCACTTAGTGTCCAAGACTGCTCCAGTTTCAAAGTAGGAATTTCCTGGCTGGTGGTCTGAAAACTAGAACAGTATCTCTGCATTTGGCCACATCATGTGCGAGAGAGATATAAGGCAAACAGCTCTGTCAGTTTTCTTCGCACTATTTGAAAGACTCACGTTGCCTAAAGTTAAAGGTAAAGGTAAATTGTGCATTCATAATGCAGAAGAAATACTTGTCTCAGCTCATTGAACTAAAGTGATTGTTCATCAGGTGCTTCACTTATACAAATATACAGTTCACACAGTACTGAAGGTCAAAATAAATGAGATCAATCTGAATTTCAGATGCCAAATATGCCAGATAATCATTTTTTAAGAACATGCAATAGATGCAACATTCAGACTATTCCTTATCTTTCCTCCATTCCTAACACTTAATTCCCAGAAACTGTTTTAAGACAAGTGTTGTACTTAGTTATAGGAAACCCCACCCCCCACCCCCCCAATCAAAATGCTTTATATTAAGCACAGGAAAGGTATAATTTATGCATTTAGACACACAGTGAAAAATATTCATGGAATAAGCTACAGACAAGAAATAGTGCTAGAATTAGCATATGCAAGCTGGCAAAGGCATGATGGAGTTCTGCTGTGCCATCCTGGATATTTTCTATGACAATAAACATTCATTACTGACTGGAGTTCGATGCATACTAATATTCTAAGGATATGGGTTTCTTCCACACAAGATTTTTCCTTAGAAAAGTCTTTTGAGTCTTTTGAATTCTAGTTTTAGTTTCAAAACAGAATCCTTTCCTTTAGTAAACATGCATAAACCCTTTGATTAATAAAATGTTATCATTAGCAACACTGGAATAATGAATATGCAATTAATATGGAGTTCGTAGAGCAGCAACAGATCTGAGGTTTATGCAGTCTATCAGCCACCCTCAAACTACAGTTTGTGGAATTCCCCTAGCTTCTGTGATATCTTTCTGGAAATTTGTTCTTGTCAGCAATCTTTACAAGCAGAAATATCTTACTTTAATACATCAGTTTATCAATATGAATCTTGAGATTTGTATTTCTAAATGGCAATAATCCCCCTGGAGGCAATCTGCTGGCATTTGCAGTCACAGAGGGGAACCACAGGAATGCAGAATTTACAGAAGCTTGATCAGAAAGGTAAACAAAGGCTGTGTGCACTATTACCTTATCATATTCAGTTTAATTCACTTAAATAGATCTTATTCTATCCTGACCTTGTAGGTTGTGCATGCATTGAAAAAGCAAACACCTTCACAGTCATAGAAAGTTGAAGTATACCTGTATTTCTGATTTTGGTTCCAGGTGCAAAAATACTGGTTTTACATTTCTTGCCCGTAGGAGGCCATTGTCAGTTACAAATAGCCCAGGCACTGGCAGTCATCACACCTCTAAGACAACTTCCTTCGGGGATACAGGAAGACATCATTGTTGTCTCTTTTAGAGGCCAAGGAAATATCGAATTATCATCTGCATAGTGAAGCAGTTCAAAAAAGAAGAGCCAAGGACGAAGCACCAATGGACATTTATTTTGATTTGGATTACATTTACGTTTAGGATTTTTTTTTTTTAATTTAAGAAGCTTTGAGTCTTGTGGGTTGACCCTGGCTAGCAGACAAGCCCCATCCAGAAACTTGCTCAGTCCCCACAGGACAGCAGAGAAAACAGGAAGAACAAGAGTGAGAAAACTCATAGGTCAAAATTAAGACAGAGAAATCACTCATTAGTTACTGTTGCAGGCAAAGCAGACTCAGTTTAGAGGATTCAAGTTAATTTATTGCCAATTAAAAAAGCTTAAATTTTAATAATGATTCAATTACTCTTTTGGGGGGTGGGGTGCGTGTGGAGAAGACACTTAAAAATACTTAGGGAAAAACACCTTTCCTTCTCCTTCACCAGACACAAGTTCATTTCCAGGCTTAGTTCTCTTCAAACACCTTTCCTCACTTCCCTCCCTCTTCCTAGTCTCCACTTCTTCATTCCAGACACTTCTCCTGCCTTGCTATTGCCACAAGTTACACTCAGTCCCTTCAGTGAGGTAAGGAGGACATATGATGTCAGGGTCAGTGCTTAGTGATTTCTCTCTGTCACTTCTTGTTTCTCACTCTTACTTCTGTTGCTCCTTCCTGCTCATTCTTTTCCTATGTGCCATGCTCCATCCTCCACAGGCTGCAGTCCCTTTCAGGTGTGTACCTGCTCTGCCATGGGGCAGCTCCTATTCCTCTGGCCTTGTTGTTCCCTCCCCCTCAGTGTTTTCTGCCCCTTCTTAACTGTTTTCACGTAGGTGCCGCCAATCTGATGGATGGGCTCAGCTGTGTCCTGTGATGGCTCTGTTACGGAGCAGTCTGAAACCAGCACATGGCAGCCACACATACCTTCTCGCAGAAGCCACTGCTGTGGTCTCCCCTCCATACCTAGGCTACCAAAGGTTTGACATCTGCACTCGATACATTTGGTCAGGTCTAGTTCAACCCACTAAGAATGATTCTGTGGTTGACTCTAGTTACTTGATATCATAAATTCCAGTTGCGGTAAATTAAAAAGCAAGTTGAAACCTAGAATAGAAACTACTTTTTCAAAATATTTTTGAAAATTTCAGATTTGTTGTCTGTGCATTCTAAAACCGCCAAACCAATACAATGACTTTAAGTTAGCCGTTTTCTCTGTCATACAGAACCTCTACTGCAAAGGGCATATTACTCCTAGAAAATATTCCCCCCTACATCCATTTCTGTAGTTAAAAATTGCAGTTTAAGTTTTCTGGCATGCTTAAGCCATTCCCAAAAATTCAGTAAGTTTTGTTGCTTAAACAAAATGTAATTCGAATGCAAACAAATCAGGAACTGTGTCAGTCACTTTCTATGTTTTTCTTCACAGAGGTGTTCCTTCCAATTAGGACACTTTTCTAGACAGCAATAACTTTAAACATTATTTTAAAACACATCCAGAGATGTGTCTTGTCTATGTTAGCTCCCCAAACAAAGTGGTTGCTAAAAGGTGGGCAATTTGCCTGGTTGTGGGGTTTTTTTGTTTGGTTGGTTGGGGTTTTTTTTGTTTGCTTGTTTCTTTCTTTTTGGGTTTGTTTTTTTTTTTAATTCCCCCTCCAGTATTTAATGTAATTTATAATCCCATATTTTCAAGAATTGAGACATTGCTATTTGAAAAAAAATAAAAATAACCCCCTGGCTGATTTTCAGGATCTGGGTCCAGGAGCATACTGTGGCAGCAGCCTGACTACAAGTCACAGGAAGATATGGGTGCATTTACACATGAAATTTGACTATGGAGAACTGAAAGGACTCATGATAATTCCTGGCTGGAATAATTAAGGAAAAAGGCAGTAATTTACAGTCTCCAATAGCTTTAATTGTCTTGTATTGAGCATGACCAATGCTATACAACCATGTAGGATGGCAAATCACCGACTGCTGGTTTTACTATTACAGCTCTGAAGATAAAGTCATGACTTGTATGTTTGCGTGGAAGTCAGGCCAACCTCCCACTGCAAAACAACACTATAATAAGGGATTTAAATTCCTCTCATTTAAATTTTATAAATATTACAACAGTGATTAATGTAGAAGCTTGAATTTTTTTAGATATCATTAGACAGCATTTCCTGGATAAGCCATACACCAAATACCCAAGCAGAAGCACCTTTTTTTTTTTTTTTTCCTTTATTTTAATCAAGTTCTGAGCAGCAGGCTAGCTTTGCAAAAAAAAAAAAATAAATGCTAAGAACCAATTTGCATGGCCTCAATATATTCAGATTCAACATGATGATGATATTCCATTTTCACCCACTCACACAAATATGTTTGTTTAAGCCACCCTTACATTTCAGTAACTTTGTTACAAGAGACACCGTTGGGTCCAGTGCTGAAGCCTTAATCATGACAAAGTATTAGGGTAGAAATATTTATATTATTATAGATATATTATATCTTATTTATTAGAAATATTTTTAAATATAAATATTTATAGCTTTTTAGAAAATTCTGAAAAGTTTCCTATTTATTTAAGCAAAACTATGTAGTCATAAAGAGCATTTCCAGAATGCAAACTGCCTGGCTTTATTCCCCTGCTGGTCAGAGAATAAGTAGTTGTTTCAGGAGCATCAGTCCATTTGCTCCAAAGTCAGTTTATTTCAAGCACTACAACCGATTCACACTACTTTGTCTCTGCTTATCACTGTATCTTTTTTAAAATGTGGACTACTAAAAAAAAACCCCTACAATTTACTTTTTAAGCCCACCCTCCTCCTTCCCCCACCCCCAGTTCACATTCAGGGACTTACTTTGGTTATGGCTCAAGTAGTTTCTTCCCATTCTAGGCTGATTTTTTTATGTAGCCACTCAGCTGTTTGGCAGAGTAATCCCTAAGTTCACATCTCAAAAATATTATCCACAGAGGACTTTATACACATTAGTAATATAAAACTCTTCTCTAATTCATAACAGCTTTTCTAACTTTCTCTCCATACTATTGCACCAAATAATGTAACAGTAAATTTTATGATAAGCAAAACAATCAGAACTACCACAAGATAATATACAAGCTGCTTCCTGCAAGACACTATATAAAAGAAAACTACTCTCCTGACAAATTACAGCAAACTCTAAGGAAACCAGAGAACCTTAAGTTACAAAAACCCCCTTCTTTGGAAGTCATTCCATGAGCACTCTAACAATGAATGTCACTCTTTTGGTTGGATTGCAGCTGAAAGCTGTGACAGAAATTATCCTGTATTCATAAAATGGTTACTTCCAGTATCTAAAAAAAGGAAATACATAATTTTTCTGTCAAGATTCTCTTGGGGCATTCATTTTGGGTCATTTCTTTCCACCTAGCCTCCAGAAAGTAACTACCATGAAAGCCACTGCTCATTAAGCCATCATTTTTAAAATTATAGATAGAAATGAAAGAAAAGATTAGAGGAAAACAGAAAAACTATGATTTCCTAAAGCCTTGTTTCTTTATTTTTAAGGTATCTATTAATTTTTTAAGTGCTCCATCAATTACTGCCATTTGCCATTCAAATGCCTTAGAACTTCCCATAAATCCTATTTGAACTTTGATTTCTATGAGTAAATCAAGGTTTTTCAAACTACATTGTTTGAATGAAGCCACAGAAAATTATCCACAACAATAGAGTTTTACAGTAATTTTAGAAACAGCTTTTACCTTCTTTGCAAAGTAAATAATACCCAGAAAGGTCAGAAAATAAATGAACCCACCATCTTCTATGAATATTATGACAATACAACTTCTTCCTCTTTTACCAATGAACCTCAAAGCTAGAGAAATTTGGAAAAGAACTGTGAAAAAATAAGCAAGTTTATCCTGTAGTCCTGCTTTCCATTTTTATATCTTAAGAATGCATGAAGTGCCTTAGGAAAGGTGATTGTTTTTTTTCTTCTTTCTACATTCAATCATTTCAATCATTATCATGTGTTCTCTTTGGAATCAGTAGAAAATAACAGTCATTTTATGGAAAAATAAAATTTCTTTTCTGATCAGATTTCTGTACAGGAAAGACATTACAGTGCCCAGAAAGCCTTGCTTGCAGGATTAACACAGACACACTGAGACACTAAGGAAATTCATTAGGGCTTTAGATACATTGACTTGTTATGGAAGAATGTCAACTGGAGATGAGTATCACTACAGAGGGTATTATAACTCTTATGGTCTTTTAAGAAATTTTTATCTCAAGGCAGCCACGCTTTAAAAGTTGTGATAAGAAAGTCTACAAAACCAGCTCAGATGTCAAATTCTGGTCTAGAGATTAAAGGTCAATTACATTAATCATACCCCAAAGATTCATATTAATTTCTTCCTTTAATTTCTTTTCCAAATGCTTCAACTCAAATTTGTTTCTTCCACCTCCTGAGACTCTTCTGGCTATGACAATTATCAAGATTATCATAACTTGAAAACACACAGTTTCTAAAAAGAAACCAGTGTATTTCAGCAGAAATTATGACCTTTCTTTTTGCCTGCCAATGAAAGAACAAAATCTTACTCCTTTCCAGCGGACCTTGCATGAGAAACAAAGCAGTTTATTAGAATGGCTGCACCCAGAAATACTCTTCATTGTGAGGCAGCTTAGTCAAATGCTAGAAGCTTCCTTACAGTAAATAGAGGTTGCACAACATCCCTCTCTGCATGGGAAGTAAATAAACAAAGCACTCCTTTTCCTCTGCTTCCAACCTAAACACAAGAAGTATTTGTCTTTTACACTGAAAGCCTCTGTCTTTTTAACTGTAGAGGCCTTGGCTTACAGGTTTATACATTTATCACACATCTTTGGATTTATTTATTTCACAGATTAGCCAGGCTGCTGCAGGTAGCAGTGACATCTCCTACAGGAAAACGCCCACATAAAACCAAGAGCCGAATCAAACTCTCACTTTTGTCATGTGTCCCACACGTAATTTATTTTCCTGGCTGATACAAAGTGTCCAAAGTAACTGCCTTATTAAAACTAAAAAATAAAAATAAAAATGTTTCCACAGCCAATAAGCAATTGAAATCATCAGGTCTAGCACATTATTTCATTACTTTGGAGAGAATTATTTTAATACTTTAAAAAAAAAAAAAAAAAAGCTCTGTACAAATCCTAACAGTAAGTGATGGTTTTATTATTATTATAACTGTGCATAGTCAGACAGTATCACCCCCATTTCACAAAATTGCTACAATTTTTATAGCTTAACAAACACTATTGGATTGAAGTTCAAGCCCAGGGGTCACTACACTTTTTGTGTGGTGTTTAACTCTTAGAAGCTTTAATAACAAAAGCTACATATACTGGGTTACTGCTCCAACTGGCAGTCCTTGCAATTGTCACAGCATTCATGCCCTAAATAAAAATTAATAAATACCTTTTTTCCTCAATCCTTTAGAGAATATTAAATTCAATACAAACTTAGCCATCTCTTCTGTACTGAAATGGAGAAAATTATTTTTGAGTGTTTAAAAAATCACTTTCTTCAAATAATAAGGTTCTCAGATCTGGCCCATAGAAGAGAGACAGAATAAAGAAAGAAGCATGCAAATATTCAGGTTTCTTTTATCGGATAAAAACTTTCCCATTCTGCAGTAAAAAAAATACCTTTGCTAGTCTTTCTCTCTCCTTTTGTGGCATGGGGAGACAGTCTATAATCTAGAAAAAATTAATTAAATTTTCACAGTATTGAAAGTTTTTCAGGTGAAAGGAAATTTTACAACTAGAGCAGTTCATTACCAGTCACCAATAACACTTTTAAACAGGCTGAAGTAAATTTTCACTATAGATGGTTTTGATGGGGAAAAAAAAAAAAAGAAGTAATAAATTTTACATAGATTACTCTTGCATGTCTAAAAGGATATAGCAGGATATTACCATAAGTTTAAATAAAAGCAAGTGTATGCTGCTGATACATTAGAAAAATTATGCCACACTTCCCCTCCATGCCCCCTTTTGTATTATTTTTCAAACTGGTATAGCAAAATAAAAACATTCAGAATTTCCAATCACAATCTGGAAAGAACTAACTTATGTGGTATTCATCTTCAAGCAGTCTACATTGATACATAACAATATTTTGTTCATGATACAAGGCTCAGTATACTACCTAACTTGACTCCAACTTCTGATCTACTACCAGGTTTTCGGAGGTGGTTAATCTTTCCTTTATATTTCCCTGTGTGCCTAAAACCGTGCTCTATTGTATTTGGAGGGTTAGTGGGAATAATGGGTCTCAAACGGAGCCTAAGTCATTAGCACCTCTCTCCTATTCTATTTCAAATCCAGCTATTTTAATCAAATGTGTCACTGAAGTTATTCATTCCTAGGAAGTCAACATCTTAATCATCTTTCCATTTGACCAAATTAAAATTCCAGAACTCTAAAGACGCCTGTATGATTTTTTTCTTGTAAGTTATGTAATATCTTTAGCAGCTCTTCAATACTGACAAGCAGAGAGCGGTACCTTTGTTGTGGAATATCCCAAGTTGCTTATGTTCTAATAAATAGAGCAAATTCAGTTATCAAAAAAACTAAAGGATATGAAGATAACCAATAGGTGTTTTTTTTTTTAATTAATTTTAAACAGAAGTCCTCCTCTGGATCTTTTTAATAAATTATTAGCCTACAAGTGTCAGCTTCCATACTCTATAATGCTTTAGATGAGCCATCGCTATTTTCAGAAAGTTTTTTTTTAATTCTACATGTATTTGTACCCATTACAATGCTGAAGGTACAGATTACAGAATATTGTAGGAACTGGGATTCTAAGATCAAAGCACAATATCTTGATCTGGGTCTATTCTTAACTGGAATCCCTGGAGGTAGGAAGACTCCAGAGAGGGATCTGGAAAGGCTGGACCTGGTCAAGGCCAATTGTATGAGGTTCAACAAGGCTCAGTGCCAGGTCTTGCCTATGAGCCACAACAACCACATACAACACTACAGGCTTGAGGACGAGTGGCTGGAAAGCTGCCTGGTAGAAAAGGACCTGGGGGTGCTGGTCAATAGCCAGCTGAATATGAGCCAGCAGTGTGCCCAGGTGGCCAAGGAGGCCAATAGCATCCTGGCTTCTATCCAAAACAGTGTGGCCAGCAGGACAAGGGGAATATTTGTCCTCCTGTACTTGGCACTGGTGAGGCTGCACCTCAAATACTGTGCTCAGTTTTGGGCCCCTAAATGCAAGAAAGACATTGAGGTGGTGGAGCATGTCCAAACGAGCAATGAAGCTGGTGAAATGTGTAGAGCACGAGTCTTATGAGCAGCATCTGAGGGAATTGGGGTTGTTTACTCTGGAGAAGCAGACACTCAGGGTGGATCTTATTGCTTTCAGCAACTACCTGAGAAGATGTTGTAGGCAGGTGGGGATAAGTCTCTTCTTCCACATAACTAGTGACAGGACAAGAAAAGGCATCAAGTTGCACCAGTGGAGGTTTATATTGGATAGTAGGAAAAATTTCTTCACTGAAAAGATGGTGAAGCATTGGAACAGGCTGCCCAAGGAGGGGGTAGAACCACCATCTCTGGAGGCACTCAAAAAACACATGGATGCCAAGCTTAAGGACATATTTTAGAGGTGGACTTGGCAGTCCTAGGTTAATAGTTGGATTTGATGATCTCAAAGGTCTTTTCAAACCTAAATGATTCTGATTCTATGATTTTAAAATCTAATATAGACTTGTTATTGGCTGAGCAACTACAGTGTTTTCACATCTTTTTAAATTATTACAAGACAAAATATCCACTGAAGACATATGCATTGCTATGCACCACCAGAAACTTCTTGGACTATATGTTGAGTCTATATATGTTTACTATATATGAACTAAGTTTACCTAAACAATCCCCCTTCTTCCTCTGTGATTTTAAGACTGGCATATACTTATTTCATTCTCTATTTTAATGTATGAGACAATATATTTCTCTTCTAATTAATCTCTTCTCCATTGTCTTTAGTGATAATTTTGCACAACCAAGAACTACATGCAGAATTCCAAAGGGTTTCATTCACTAAGTTAGGGAGTTTAAAAAAGCATGCTATAAACAAACATCATAAATTTTAGCTTAAATCCTGTATTAGGAGGGGCATAGCAAATCCAAGTGGAAGACAATATGTAAGTAATCAAAACACATGAAAAATTTGGCAAGGAAATAATACAAAATTGAACCTAGATGAATATTTTAACAAACTTACAGAAATGTTTCATTTGAAAAAACAATGTTAAAACACAGCATTAGTAATGAACAAAATTACACATACGTGATATGCTGGCAAAGAAACCTGTGTGATTATTTGTCAGAGCAGACTAATTACAATTTGACAGTCAGTTCTGAGGCACTGTGACTGCAGAATGTTAATATATACCCAACAATTTTTAAATAACTCAGAAAAATAATAATAAAAACAACAACAAAAACCCCTTAAAGTGGAGAGTTCTAAAGGCACAGGTAGTTGAAGGACCATGCACAAGGGACAGATATGGTCTGCTAAAGCAGGACCAGGAGAACACTTTCAGAAGTAGCATTTTGAAGTCAAGAAAAGGAGTGTTTAGAGGATCACTGCTTTTGATGACTGTGCACATGCTTAAGGGGTACAAGGTAGTAAAGTGTGCTAAATGCACAAAATTGTAAGACAAAATAGTCAAGAAACAGGCACATGGTGCAAACATCTGTGTGTTCTTTGGACTACCTGGAACACCCAGTTTCACCACCGGGTTCTAGTCTGCAGGCTGATGTTGCTGCCTATCTCTCCCTCCTACCTCAATTTCTGCTGCAGCTCAACAGCTTAGATTCACTCTGCTCCTTCTCACCTTGGAAGGAGCTGGACAGAACATCTACGTCAGAAATGGGGGAAGTCTTTACAGTACCTCATTCACCATGTTCTCAGCATCATGTGAAGAACAGTAATTGTGGTCACTGAAGTTTACCAGTGTGAAGAACAACATTTGTTATAAGCTGTGACACAGTTTTACAGAAATTCATAGAGGTATGCCTGAATTATACCACCACTAAAAGTCCGAGGTGAATATGATGACCATCTGTAAACACAAGGATACCTGTTCTCTGTTTATTATACTAATCCTAATCCTAGTTCTAATCACAAAATATATAAATGTTATAGGTAACACCGCTGTTAGATTCTTAATGTATTTTAATGCAGTTTTTATTTCTTCGATCTTAGGCATTTAGACTTATCAAGACAATGAAAAAATATAAACACTTTGTTTAGATTTAACATTACTTGTGTTACGATGATACTATATAAGTATTTAGTTAGCCATTAACAGGGTGAAAGTACATGAATTTAGCATGCAAATTCCTGTTATTACATGAGCTTGTTTTTTTAATTATTTAGTTCATTCTTGCTGGATTGTGTATTTACTAGTAGTATTTATGTGTGTGTATATATATATCATACAGATGTGCAAGGGTGGACAAAATGTTTTAAATATATCAAACCATTATGCCCTAGACAAAAGGGTTTTTACGTTCTCTTCCTCATGATATTGTTCTGTTCATACATTCTGAATGTATGAAATTATTCTGTTTCTGAATGAAAATGAAATAAGATTCTGTTCATACAGTCTACAGAATCTCCAAAAGTCCTGTGTATTCCTTGAGTCTTAGCTCTCTATATTTTCTAGCAATCACAACAATCAGTGCTTGTTTCTGTCTTGACAGGGCAGAAAAAAAATTAGACCAAGGGAAGAACAAGTAATATTTTTATTTATTTTTATTTATACATACAGAAACAAACCTCCTTCTTTGTTGGAAGGTCCTCAGGAAAAGGACTGTTCTCCCATTTCTATTTGATGCATGACAAACCAGTTCATAACTTGTTTTATGTGATCTCCAATGCTGTAAAACTGTATTTTTAGGGGAGAAAAAAACCTTTAAGTTCTGGCTAATAAATTTTGTTTACATGTGCTTTCCTACCACATGGCTCTTTGCAACAGTCCTTATTTTCCTTGCTTTCAACAGAAAATCATTAGTGGAAGTCCATAAGATGTCACGTGTGCTTTTATGTGACACATATGGTGAGGTCACAGATAAAACATTCATACTGACAGAACACACTTGAAGCAGAGCAACGACAGGACATACAGAAAAATCTTTCACAGTGTTAAAGACTCCTTGACCCATTTCAACTGAGAAATACTCAGCCAAGTACATCTCACAATGTCAAGATTACACAGTAGTGTACTGTCAGCTCCAATGCATTTTCCATTACCGTGTGTTCTGAGCTTCATTAAAACAAGGAGTTAACATTCTTGATGACAACAGAGGTCTGTGGCCCTTTAGACCGTATGCAGAGCTCCTAACTTGGTCAAAGCAGATAGTCTCAGATATATACTCTTTTTACAACTTCCATTCTTATTTCATACACAAGGCCTTTTAACTGCTTTAAGATCAAGCTAGTATTCCCTAACATAATCTTTAAGAATAAACCTTTTTTAAAAAAAAAAGAAAATAACATTTCCTAAATCCATCCCCTTCTTTTTTTTCCATTTTTTTTTTTACTTCTTAATGAAAGCAATGGTTAGATCTAAATATTTCTGAATATAAGACTTCAAAAAGCTCCACTGCGTGTTAATAGAAGCAATGAATTATTATTTTTAGAATGCTGAACTGTCAGTGGTACCACCAGCTACCATATACAATTTCTCCCCAACTAACATACCAGCAAACGTCTGAATTCAACTTTCACTGCAAAGGTCTTCTGTGCTGGCTTACATATTGGAAAGATAAAAGCTTACTTGTAGCTCTTGGGTTGAAAGAAAATAGTCTTCACACTCAAAAGGGAATGTGGAATACTCTGGACAACATGGAATTGTTTGTTTTTAGAACTTGCCTACTAGATGCTTATATTTATGTGTTTGAAAAAGGGACTGAGTGTCTCTGAGTCAGATTCAAATTCTAAACATTGAGGAAACCTGTTCAATTATTTTTGCTAGAATAAGATGTTGAGAAGTATCACATAATCTTTTCTACAAGGAATAGAAAATTATTCAGTTCAATTTGTCTTAGACTGAACCGTAATAAAAAAAGACTATAATAATTTCTAAATACTTATAGATCTTCTGTACACTGATCCTTATGTCTAACAGTTGCTGAACTACCTACAATAGCAGCTGCAATGCAGTTACTAGAGAGCTCTTTATAATTTAAGTCCAGTACTTCAAATGATCTTATAATCTGCAAACCCATTGTGATAGAAAATCTTATTTCTTTTGTAACATCTGTGCCCTGCTCCCAATTAAATCCTGGTTAAGTTTTTACACTGATAAGAGAGAAAAGGCCTGTTTTATCCTTGAGTCTTTTAACACAGTACCCTCTTAGTAATTTATTTCCAAGAAAATCTGTAAATGTTACTGATTGTCAAGTCTCTCGAGAGTTAAATTGCTCATGTATCAATGTAATAAAAAATCTATTCATAAATATGGAAAAAAAGTGGGTTTAGATGGAGGCTAGTGAATTTACTATTTTTGCTGACTATTTCTATTTGGTTGAGACTGCAGAGAAAAAGCAGGACTTTTCATCTTATCAGTAGGAAAATAAGAAATGCAGTTTAATTCTGGGGACAAACATTTCTCAAAAGAAACTGAAGTAGAATATCACAACATGAATATAGATAAAACTAGCAACAATTTCAAAAACCTATTTGTATTACATTCTGATAAAAGTTTAACTATTGCACTACATAGCCAATAAATTTTATGTTTGTACTTTTAGTTTTGAAAATATTTCCATAACCGTTCTCTTGCTCTGTATTTCAGAGCTGTGCTATGAACTAAAGACAAAATATATGATATAGCACAATAAAATTTCCAGCACTTACAGCTGCAAAACATACCAACTAACAGTAAACCAACAGGTACAAGGGCTGTACTTTTAATGTTGTACTACAGTGCTCTAACAATGCTAATGCAAGTCCACCCCTGCTATATGTAGTTCCAGTAGAAGGTATGCTTAGAGATAAGCAGAATTCATATACCAGAACATGAACAAGATTCAAGATTTGAAAAGACTAATTCAACACATTTTTCCTGTTTTGTTTTTGGGTTTTGGGTGGGTTTTTTTTGTTTGTTTTGTTTTGTTTTTAAGGGGAATTTTAAGACTCAAAAACAGCAGGGAGAAGGGACATGATTAGGAGTTCTTAATTCCTTTTAAGGTATTTATCTTTTTCTTGTTCTAAACAGTACTGCAAGTGCTAGCAACTGCTCACTGACTAGCTCGATACAGCACATAATTTTAGAAGTCAGTGTCTGAATCACAATCATCCACTAATCATACATTCCACAGAAACACTAAAAAAAATCACAGCTGCAGAGTACCTCAACAGAGCAAGTGATAGTGCTCAGTAAATGCAGATTTGATACAATGGCTTTGATAGTTTTAAGTATATATTTACACTGCATTTTATATTGTTACTTTTGAAATAGATGCAAAAACAACCCAGAAATTCAATATTAAAACATATAGAACTGATGACTTATTAATGTAAAGTTTTCTGACCCTCAGAAAATGAAGGTTTTGTTTTGCATTACCTAGCTCATACACACAGGTTCAAATGTTGACAGAATATTGAATATTCAGACAAGCAAACATACAAAGACAATTCTTAAACACAGCTTTCTGTTGCCACTAATGATGTAGCTAAATAAAATAACGTACCCATCAATCTTGCAACTTTAAAATCATTAAATTCGCCATAGGACTGAAGACCCCTGCAGATCTGTATTTTTTTTTCCTAAATAGCTATGTAGCAGACACCAGACACTATGAAAGTTTCCCAGCTAAAATTTTACAGTTAGTGCCAAGCCAGTGACATTAGTTTAAAAGGCAGCTCCAGACCTAAAGCTGTCCAGATATTTACAGGTAAAGTCTAGTAACAACTTCCTGTAACAATTAACTTCTTTATTGTCATGAAACCTGTAGAATTGCCTCTTATTTAACCAAAAGTATTGCAGGATTTGAGAACCAAAACCAGTCTGAATAAAACAATATTTTTTATTTTATTTTCTAACCATTATAAGGTTTTCATGAAACTGAATAATTTCTAAGGTTGATCCAGCATTTTCATTTATTATTCTTAGCAGCACAGTATCAAACATAGCTGTTCTGAATTGTCTTCCTCCACCTTTAAAAAACAATCAAAAAATCCCACACACTGACACTATACTAGGCTAAACGTTTCTAAAGTTTAGGGCATAATAGAAAACAAATATGTTGGTGTTTTTGGGGGCATTTGTTTGTTTGGGGTTTTTTTATTCCCTTGACATAAGCCGTATCAGCAAGGGCAATAAAGTAAACTGAAAAACAGTATTACCACTGTGTATAACTACTGGGTACAGACAGGATTAACAGCTTCAGAGACTACAATGCTGACAGTTTTTTCCCCTTTTCTCTGTGCTACAGGTATGGTAGAACCCATTACATTGAGATATAGAAGTATGCAAAGTCAAGATCAAACAAAAAAGTTATCAAATGGAAAACTGAGTCTCATTATCACTTAATAATGGTGCCAAAAACTCATGTCATCGTGCAAATTAAAGAAAAATATGGAAAATGTGACGGGGATGGATTAAAAGAGGTTTTTATCAGGCTACATCATAAAGTATAAGAAACTGGATAATTACTTCACCTAAAAATGACAGCAGAAATGCCATTATATAACTTCACAGTGTATTTATTATTGGACTAGCACAAACAAGCACAAGACCCAGAAAATTTACAGCAGGGATAAGTTCAATAAACGAAAAATCAGATGTTTATTGCTAGGAGGCTGCACACAAACTTCATGCCCTGCTGCTGCTGCCACTGCTACCACACTCACACCTGGCTGGTGTAAGGGGAAAGAGGACACAGCTCAGGTGTACCCCCCAGATTCAGTTTCTGAGAGAGTCCTGCTGTTCCTCAACAGTTCCTTCTAGTGCTATATGGCATGTGTATTTTGTACTGAAGTAAAAAGTAAGTCAGTATACAGCCAACAACATAAAACTATTCCGTGTTGCTGACCATAACTCATTTCTTGCCTGTTTGCTTGTCCTATTCTTTGCTTGGTGAGATTTAAAAAGATGCTCATGAAAAAGTGAACCCCCAATAAGAAACACAGCGGTCTTTAGTGTATTTTCTTAATCTTGTATGTGAAGATTGATATAGTGTTCCTCCACAACAGCAACACAGATTAAATTATCATGAAGTATAAGTTCACTGCTAAAAGATGCAACTGCAGGTACTGGTCATTAGTTGTTATTAAAATATAAAGACAAATCTTAACAGCTTGACCAATTGTTCAAACTTTCATATATACAAGTTGTAATTACTCATATCATTAGCTGATTTGCTTAAGATATTTTAAATCTTCTGCTGAAATTAGTTGAAGTGAGCCCATACCAACAAAGCCGACAAATATCTCCATCACTACTCATTCCCCGTATATAACAATAACTAAGAATAACAACTGAGGAATGTAGAGAGCTGAAGACTAAGTTTATAATTTTTAAAAGAACAATGTTCAGAGGGTTACATTATTTATGTCTAAAATACTGTCAATTCAAGGCAGCAGGCAGAGATTAATCACCTGAGTGAGTTACAGTGAAAACAACCAACCAAAATCTTTTCAAAAGTCACCAACTGAAATTTTATCCAGAATACCACAATTGTCACCAAAGGTCTGAAAAACCAGTTGAACATTTTCCTTATCTGTACCAAGAGTAACAGTCTTAAAATAAACAAACAAACAAGATTCATTAATGTAGTAGAAATTTGCCACATGCTACTTTTGCAATTCAAGCCTGAACAAAAATCACTATTAAAATGACCTGAGATTGACAATATTCATTGCATGGTATTTCGAGTCGAATGAGACATGACTGGACGCTCACAAATATTAATTTTGAACAACCAAAGGAAAATAATTGTTTTTTCTTTACAAGGATCACAGAAAGCATTATTAAGATTTAAAACACCTTAGCTGCTTATAACAAAAGGTCACTGTGAGTTATGTAGGCATACTTTAGCCTAAAACAATTAATTTGCAAACATTTTTCCTTTTGAATCCTGCCCACTAATCTCTAGATCTTTATTAGCTTTCTTCTAAATAACACTTTCTACCATACATCAATTTCCCCCACACCTTCTTATTTTTTCCCTTGTTGTCTTCCCTTGTCCCTACACTACACTAGTGAACATAGTCTGCTTATGTTTCACTCACCGGCAAGATTAAATCAAAAAGATCATAGAAAATCTTGAGCTGGAAGGGACTCATAAGGATCAGCATGTCCTACTCCCCACTCCTTGCAAGACCACCTAAAATTAAACCATATGACTAAAAAGATAATCCAGATGCTCACTGAACTCTGACAGGCTTGGTGTCATGACCACTTCACTGCGGAGCTAGTTCTAGGGGTCAATGACCCTCTCAGTGAAAACCTTTCCCCAATGCCCAGTCTGAACTTCCCTTGGTGCAGCTTCATTCCATTTCTCGTGTCCTATAGCTGGTCACCAGAGACAGCAGATCAGCACCTCCCCTTCCACTGTACCCATAAAGTAACAAGCTGAGTGACCTCAGCCGCTCCTTCTAAATTTTGCTCTTGAGGTCTTTCACCATCTTGGTTGCCCTCCTCTGGACACACTCTAATAGTCTGATGTCCTTCTATTGAGGTGCCCCAAAACGTGCACATTGCTCGAGGTGGGGTCACAACAGTGCAGTGTAGAGTGGAGACAATCACCTCCCTCAGCTGGCTAGCTGTGCTGTGCTTGACACACCCCAGGATACAGTTGGCCTTTTGGCTGCCAGGGCACACTGTTGTTCATGTTCAACTTGCCGTGAACCCACCCCCCCAGATATCTTTCTGCAGGGCTGCTCTCCAGCCTCTCATCCACCCAGTTTGTGTGTCTAACCAGGTTTATACTGTCCAAAGCAGAATCTGGCACTTGCTCTTGTTAAATTTTGTACAGTTAGTGACTGCCCAGCTTTCTAGTCCATTGACACCTCTCTGTAAGGCCTCTCTACCCTCAAGGGAGTCTACAGCTCCTCCTGGTTTAGTATCATCAACAAACTTTCTTAATGTAAACGCAACTCTTGCATCCAGAAGAGAGTTGAACCTTCCACTGCTTTTTTTTTTTTTTTTTTTTTGCTGTGGAAGGGGGTCAGCTTTCTCTCCTTTACTGTCTGAACAGGAAAGGGGAAAGGCTGTAATAAAGCTCCTACCACATATCTTATTCTTGCAGACAAGTTTGTTTGCTTCCTGCCAACACCTCCACCCCACCCACCCCCTACACTCCCCCAGTATTATGAACATTCTTATTGCAGAGCTTATTCTGTGCTGCCTATATAGCCTATTTTGGGAATTTGTATCAAAAGACAGTATCTTAGGTAACACCTGGTTAATCACAATCTTCCCTCAGCTAATTTTGCTTAGAAGAAAGCTATAAGCAGAAAGACCTTACAGCTTGCAAATTTTAAGTGGAAGTTAGTAAGGTTGCATACTCTGTGAATACCAAACTTCATAGACAAGATACAAAGTCAACATACCAAATAGGAACAAGACAGTTTTGTCAAATTAATTTAAGACTTGTGTATAAAATAAGAATTTCTTAAGATGATGAAAGGAAACAGAAGCATTTTACAGATGTCTAGTGTTTTTGTCTGGTTTAAAATGCATGCATCGTCCAGTATAAATACAATTAACTTGGGTAGGTTTTATTAAGTTCATTTGCTTAAAAACTAAGCAAAGAAAAGCTTTAAGATACACTACTGATATACAAAAAGCTTTTTAGTAGCCAAGATAAGTAAGGAAAATAGCAAAAAATGGTACCTCTGCATAAATTAAAATACAAAAGTTTTAACTTTTACAGAAAATACTTAAATATAGCCCATATCTTAACTACTCTCATGATTAAAATTGAGATAAAATTCTGAAAAAAATGTTTTAAAAGCTGCTCATGGGATAGACTTAAAATATCAACAAACTCAAAAACAAACTGATTTCTCATGGGACATATGAAATATCAGGCACCTCGGAATCAAACAAACAAACTTCATATATAAGGTAGAAAACCAATGTTTAGCTGAATAAAAAATATTTACTTTTCAAAATGTAATTGCTAAGGGATTCCCCAGTCATCTGTTTCAAGATGTGTCAATCATCAATAACTTCAGAACACAAACAAAAAACCAAACCCAAACCCTTTCATTTTTGACCATTGTATATGATTCCAGAAGAGTAGGGCTTTACTGAATAATAGTTTCCTTCCTACATCATATTTTAAAAATATTGAGACAGCAAATATTTGATTATCAATACTAAATCTTAAAGTGTTCACAAATTACATGTATGCTCTTTTGACAAATATTAAGTTACATTAACAAAGTTTCACCACCGAATGAATACTCCCTTTTTGTTCTAATATAGTAGCTAGCAGTTTGCAGTTTTTATTAAATTAACAGCCAGAGAATATTGTAGTTATGCCATACACTGTTAAGAGATATTTGAGTATCTAACTAGGAGAGGTGATAAATATGCAAAGTAAAATTAAAGTAGTATGCTGGAATCTTCATACAAGATTCCTCACTTACTAGTAATTCTACTTTTCAGTCTACATAATAATAACATAAAAATAACAGATTTATTATTGTGAACAAAACTGTTAGTTTCACAAATTCATATAGTTTCAAATAGGTACAGAATTTACTTTTCCTTTGGAGAAGTTTTCTTTTTTTTTTTTATTTGTAGAGGGGGGGAAAAAAAAGGTGGCAAGCACCATGGTTTACAACACTGAATAGCAAATAATTAGAGCAAACATTTGGAAAAACACCAATGTTTGAGAATTTTTCAATTGTTGAGTAAACAACTGCAAGTATCTTTGCCAAAACCTGAATAAAATGTTTAATCCAAAGTGACTTTTGTATAAAGAAAATAACTTATTCATTAATCTGTTTTAAAAAGAAAGTTCAACCAATTATAGCAAAGACTGTTACTATATCTACTCAGTTGTACACCCCCGTTTTTAATTCCAATTTCATTCAGAACGTAAAAGCTGAATCTTGTGCTCTAGCACATTGGAAGCCTGTTCCTCCTCCAGCAGCTGACACAAATTCAGTTCTAAAGATGAAAGATAGTGTACTAGGAAGCAATTCTGTACTGGTTTTACCCATGCCTTTCATCCACAAGTTCCACTACAGACACACCATACATTGCTGTTACAAGGGAAATTATTTGACTGCACAGAAGACACACACTTAGGCATTCATGAAGCTTTAACCTATTAGGTGGCAAATGCCAGTCAGATCTTACTACCTATTCCAGTGAGCACCACTTGAGATGCTCCTTTTTTAATTCTACACAGGGTGAAACATGATCATCTTGAATTAAACCAGCTCCTCTAACAGATTTTCACTCTACAAAGCAGTAACGTTACAGAGCAGATAGTTTTATTATGTTCAACTACACCACCAGCAGACAGTTTTTTCATATATTTCTCTTGGGGAAATACACAGGATACAAGATTGTTAGTTCAATCTTGAGACATGCCCTACTATATTTAAACATTAAGAAACCTGATATTATGTTTTAGACTCATTTTCACATTTTGTTGAAGTTTGGTTCTTCCCATCAGAAATTCAGCACGAGGTAAGCACTGAGAACAGCACAAACATAAAGAAAATTGCATTTATTTGTGGCTTAATGGGAAATTGCATGAATATATGGCATATGGATCATAGTGTGAAAAAGACAATGTATATAATATGTACAAAGGCATACATAAAAAGGAAATAAAACAGCTGTTCAACATCACCTTGTAGTAAAGAATGTATTAGAAATGTTCTCTGAGGGAAAACTACTTAGCAATGTAGAATGCACAGCAGAGAATACACAGAAACAGATAAAATTAAAGAGATCATGTAAAAACAAGGCACCTTTCAATCATGACTGCGTAAGGAAGTACAAAAGATAAAGTGAAAGAGGAAAGTCTATTACATGTAAGACTAAATAATAGTGATATGAGTCATGTCATCCTGCTAAAATTTCAATATACAGATACATAAGTCATTTTAAGGATTTGAGTATCTAGAGTTTGAATACACATTTTGGATATGTATTAAAAGGCAATTTGAAATCATGATCTTTCCAGAAGATATAAAAATTGCAGATGGTCTAACTAATTAAAACAGAAACCAGCTACGTATTGAGTTACCTTTATTTCAGTGCATGCACATTAAAACTCTGGCCCCAAAGCTGGAAAAAAAATGCTTTAGGGCATGTACGTACAGATAGTTCTTAAGCTATCTAAATAGAGCACAAAGATAACATTAAAACAAACAAAAAAAGGAAATCTGCCTCACTGTACTATTTTTCTTGCTAAAAGTTAGGTACTTGTGCAAAAAAAAAAATCAAATTCATTTACAATCAAATGCATGGAAAAATGTATTTTCTACTTTGAGAAAAGCATTTAATTTATACTAACCTTCAGGGTCAAGTAGTTTCTCTATCCCCAGGTGTTGCCTGGCTATGTTGAATGCATGTTCTAATCGTTGTACACTTGACTGCTGGGAAGCAACAACGTTCCAATCAAATAGGTCTGGTCTAAAGCAAAAATAAAAGGAACAGTAAGCCTCTTCTTTTTTAGCATTAGATTTACTTACCTATTTCTACATCCATCCAACAGCATCAGCAACTACATTTTATTTTCTTATTGAAAGAACTGGTTCAGTCAGCGCTGGAATGAATGAGTGATAAACTCATATAATTGTTTAGGTTGGAAAAGACCTTAAGGATCATCAATTCCAGCCATTAGCCTAACACTGCTAGACTAAAGTCCACACATTAGACTAATAAGTCCACCACTGAATCATGTCCCTAAGCGCCACATCTACACATCTTTTTAATACTTCCAGGAATGGTGATTCCACCACCTCCCTGGGCAGGCTGTTCCACTGCTTGAAAACTCTTTCAGTGAAGAACTTTTTCCTAATATCAATTATAAACCTCCCATGGTGCAACTTGAGATGTTTTCCTCTTCTTCTATCACTTGTTACTTAGAAGAGAATGACATCCACCTGCCTACCTTTCAGGTAGTTGTAGACAGCAATAAGATCCCCCCTGAGCCTCCTTTTCTACAGGTTAAACCACCCCAGCTCCCTCAGCCACTCCTCATGAGACTTGAGCTCTACACCCTTCACCAGCCTCATTGACCTTGTCTGGACACACTCCACCACCTCTACCTCTGTCCCAAAGTGAAGAGCCCAAAACTGAACACAGTATTAAAGGCGTGGCCTCATCAGTGGAGTATAATGGGACAATCACTTCCATTGTCCTGCTGGCCACACTGTTTCAGTTGGAAGCCAGGATGCTATTGGCTGCCTTGGCCACCTGGGAACACTGTCAGCTTGTATTCAGGTGGCAGTCAGCACCCCCAAGTCCTTTTCTGCTGGGCAGCTTTCCAGCCACTCATCCCCAAACCTGTAGCATTGCGTGGGGTGGTTGTGAACCAAGTGCAGGACTCAGCAAGTCTCCCTGTTCAACCTCTTACAGTTGCCCTCAGCCCATTGGTCCATCCTGTCCACATCCCTCTGTAGAGTCTTCCTACTCTCAAGCAGATGAACACTGCCCCCAACTTGGTGTTGTCTGCAAACTTACCAAGGGTGAACTCAATCCCCCCATCCAGATAGTCAGTAAAGGTATTAAACAGGACTGGCCCCAATACTGAGCCCTAGGAAACACCACATGTGACCTGCCACCAACTGGATTTAGCTACTTTCACCACCACTCTTGGGCTTGGCCATCCAGCCAGCTTTTAACACAGTGCAGAGTACACCCTTCCAAGCCATAAGCAGCCACTTTCTCCAGGAGCATGCTGTGGGAGATACTGCCAAAGGCTTTACTAAGGTCCGGGTAGAAAATATCCACAACCTTTCCCTCATCCACTAGGTGGGTCACCTTGTCATAGAAGGAGATGAGGTTTGTCAAGTAGGACCTGCCTTTCATAAAGCCCTGCTGGATGAGCCTGATCCCCTGGCTGTCGTGCACATGCCACATGATGGCACTCAGGATGACCTGCTCCATAACCTTCCCCAGCACCGAGGTCAGGCTGACAGGCCTGTAGTTCCCCAGATCCTCCTTCAAGACCTTCTTGTAGATGGGCATCACATTGGCTAACCTCCAGTCAGCTGGGACCTCCCCCGTTAGCCAGGACTGTTGGTAAATGATGGTGAGTGTCTTGGTGAGCTTTTCTGCCAGCTCCCTCAGTACCCTTGGGTGGATCCCATAGACTTGCGCACAACTCAATGGAGCATCATGTCACTGTTTCCTCCTGGACTGTGTGGACTTTATTCTGCTCCTTGTCCCTGTCTTCCAGGTCAGGGGGGTGAGTACCCAGAGGGAACACCTGCTCTTACTATTAAAGACTAATGCAAAAAGGGCATTAAGCACCTCAGCCTTTGTGGCAATGCTCCCCATCGCATCCAATAAAGGACGGAGACTATCCTTCGCCTTCCTTTCGTTTATAACACATTTGTATAAACATGTTTTGTTATCTTTTACAGCAGCAGCCAGCCTGAGTTGTAGCTGGGCTTTCACCTCATTAATCTTCTCCCTGCATAACCTTGCAACATCCTTGTAGTCCTCCAGAGCTGCCTGCCTCTTCCAGAGGCGGCAAACTCTCCTTTTTTCTCCGAGTTCCAGCCAAAGCTCTCTATTCAGCCAGGCCAGTTTTCTCCCGCAATGGCTTGTCTTTTGGCACATGGCGACAGCCTGCTCCTGCTACCTTCTTGAGGAATGTCCAGCCTTCCTGGACACCTTGTTCCTTCAAAGCTATCTCCCAAGGGACTCTGTCAACTAGACTCTTAAACAGGCTGAAGTTGGCCCTCCAGAAGTCCAAGGTTCTGCTGACCCCTCCTCCTTACTTCTCTGAGATTCAAAAACTCTTATCACCTCATGATTGCTATGCCGAAGACATCCTCCAGCCTTCACAGCACCCACCACTCCTTCCCTCTTTGTAAACAGCAGGTCCAGCGGGGCATCTCCCCTGGCTGGCTCACTGACCAGCTGTGTCAGGAAGTTATCTTCCACACACTCCTGGAACCTCGTGGACTGTTTCCCCTCTGCTGTGCTGTATTTCCAGCAGACATCTGGTAGGTTTAATTCCCCCATGAGGTCAAGGGCTAGCGATCTTGAGACTTCTCCCAGCTGCTTGTAGAATGTTTCATCTGCCTCTTCTTCCTAGTTGGGTGGTCTGTAACACACTCCCACCAGAATATCGGCTCTTTTGGCCTTCCCCCTGGTTCTTATCCATAAACGCTCAACCCTACTCTTCACCACCATGCAGCTCTAGGCAGTTGAAACACTCCCTGACACACAGAGCTACCCCGCCACCTCTCCTTCTGCCCATGCCTTTGTAAGAATTTGTAGCTATCCATTGCAGCACTCCAGTCATGTAAGTTTTCCCACGTTTCCATGATGGTGACTATGTCATAGTCTTTCTGACAACTACATGAAAAATCAATAATGAATATTCTGAGTGTCCTACCATGGTAAGAAGATGTCTTTTCACATCTTTAACCCAGGCTCCAGGGAGGCAGCAGAATTCTCTAATAAGTTGGTCTGGTCTGCACATTGGGCTGTTGTTTCCCCTCAGGAGACAGTCTCCTGGGACAATGACCTGTCTGTTTTTCTTTATGGAAGTGGCTCTGACCCATGGCATAGACCAACTTAACCTTGGCAACATCTCCATGCTCAAAAACAGGCATGTTGCCACCTGCATATCTGTAGCAAGCCTTGCTTTATCACTTTCCCACTTCAAGTTTAAAGCTCTTTAGATAAGCCCTCCTAACTCCAGTGCAAAGACCCTTTTCCCCCTTTGAGACAGTTGTGCCCTGTCTGTTGCCAGCAATCCTGTTGTAGTGTAAACCAAACCATGATCAAAAACCTCAAAATTCTGTTGGTGATGAAAAAAAGTTTCATCAGATTTTCCGCATTTATTGTGCATACAATAAGAAGAAAGACAACTATGCTAGTTGTGACTTTGATACAGTGTTCTAAAATCAGATAGTATTTAAATGTATAATTTTATCTACAGATAAACTATTTTATTTACACAAATTAAAATGTTGTAATTAGTTATGAGAAATTTACTTAAATTTTTATTAATTTTAAAAGTTCTTTTTGAAGATTCTCCTGTAGTTATAATAGATGGAAAAAGTGTTTACTACATCAGACAGTAATAACATCAAGAGAGCAAAGGAAAAATGACATTTAAGTAGTAGTAGTAATTTCCCAGTTATGCACCTTTGCTATCCATTTTTTTTCTGAGAAGGGAGTGATTTACACAGTAATAATTAAGTTATTGTAAAGTATTTTACTTCTCTACACAGAGGTTCTTAAACAATCCAATGTAGAGGTTTGTCCTTCCCACGTGCAGAACAACTTCAGAATATTAAATTTGGCTGGGGGCAGGATGGGGAAGGGAGAAGAAACTTAGGTGATAATCTCTGTTTCTAGTCATGGATGCAGTAAATCTGTGATCTAATAGACCGTTTTGCATACTAAAACACAGGCATTTTCAAAATACAGATTATGTCTGGACAATTTTTCCCATCCTTCTTGTATTGGGTATGACTAGGTTGCTGTTACCATTCTTCATAGTGATCCACATGATGTTGTGTTTTGGTTTTGTGGTTAAAACAGTGTTAATAACAAATTGTTTGGCTATTGCTGAACTATGCTGATACAGAATCAAGGCCATCTCTTTCCCCACCACCACTTTGCCTCCCGCAAGTGAGTAGGTTTGGGGTGGTTAAGAAGTTGGGAGGGGACACAGCCAGGACAGGTGACCCAAACTGGCCAAAGGGATAGTCTGTACTATGTAACTCACCCAGCAAGAAATACTGGGGTAGAGTGGGATGGAGGTTTTGTTTTCTAAGATGGCTGCTGCTTAGAGCCTGGCTGGGCATCAGTCTGCTTGGAGATGCTGAGATATTGCCTTTCCATCACTTGTTTTGCTACTCTTCTTTCCTTCATTTATTAAACAGTCTCTACTTTGACTCATGAGTTTTCTTGCTTCTGCTTTTCCTGTTCTCTTTCCTGCCCCAGGGGAGCAGGGGAAGAAGCAAACACGTGGTTGTGTGGGTGTTCAGGTGCTGACTGGGATCAAGCCACCACATTGCTACACCTTACTCAACGGCATACAGATATTCCTCAATTTTTTATTCTCCCCAAATATTGGCTGGCATATGGCATAGGCTGCATAAACTCATACAATCAAATTTAGCAAAGAGAGCACTGTAGGAACCACAAAGCTATCCATTATGACTTTCTTTAAAATCTCTGTAAGGATGTGTTGCATAAATACTACACAGACTAGCATATATAAAAAGATTATTCAGTGATGAAAGATTTTAGGACAAAGAAAGAAATGAATTATATCCAAGGGGCTACCTCCCTCCACCCCCCAAATGTTTTTGCAGGGATTTGGTTTGAAGTTCTAGTCACACTTGTGCTGCTCAGACCAAAACATTATCTTCATATATCACCAAACAAGTCACGATTATAAGATTTTATATACAGGAACAGACTTTCTTCTAACCAGTCAGGACTCCACTGGGCAAGAACAGTAACAGTTAGAATTATTCATTGAGGAATGACACAATATTGTTTTATTCCTCTTGAAAAACCGCTGTCATCATTAATAATATCTTAGATATACAACTTCATCCAACTTCTCAATTGCATAGTCTAGGAGGATATTTTTGAGTTAATGTGTCCACACAGGCCAAGACTATTACCATCACATATTCTATAGAGGTAGGATTCTCAAAATAAGACACAGAAAGAATTAGATTTGTTTGTTCATTTAAAAAAAAAAAAAAAACAAACCACACCAAAAAACCCAAGCATTCAAACACAAAAGTTTCAATAACAAAGTTTCAGAAAACATGCTGTAGAAGACCTTGGTTGAATTTGCATACTTACTAGCTCTACTGCATATGCATGTGCTTGTGTAGCGCATACACAGCATCTCACATTTTACATTTACTACAGATGGCAAAAATTTGAACCCTCTGAGGCATAGCTATAAAAGAGAAGTAGTAAGCTTCAGTAAGTCATTGACAGTTTTCTTATGAATTTTCTTAGTATTGTACATAAAGGACAGCACAGATATCAAGCCAGCTTAAAAGTATACAGCCATCTACTGCAACTCAGATCTGACAAGCACCAGCTTAAAAAAAAATAATAAAATTTCAAAAAACTCTTTCCATTACAACAGCAATTTAACTTTCCAGATTTTTCCTTTGTTGAAACTACACACATTTCAGTAAGTCTGTCACCAGAATCAGTGGCATAATGTCAGCTTGAAGCATCAGCTTCTCAGTGCTCCGTGCCTAGATGTTTTGCCGAGTACATTTATGTGGCAATACTGCCAAGTACAATTGCAGGAGACATTACAGTGTAGAAGATTAAGAATTATTGTATATGGCAAATGGCTTTTAAAAATGCCTGAAACAAAATTTCAAATACCAACTATTACTAGCTTTCTACGGAGTTTTAAATACAGAGGTGAGCAGGTATGAAATAGTGAAGAGAAATAAAATGGAATACTGATACTCCACCTTCTTTGCTTCTCAGTATTGTTCAAATTGTGAAAAGCAAGAGGAAAATTGTTCTCATGTCTGCAGTTTCATTCATGACTGACAGAAAGTAAAGCCAAAGAGACATAACTAGCAGTCTTCACTCCTTTCCCTGAACACATACAAGCATATGCATGTTCAAAGAAGTTAGAATTAACTAGAACATGTTGAACTCCATCTAGCCACCCACTGATCAGCTAAACCAGCACTGATAGTTTATGAAAAGATCATGGAAAGCCCAAATTGAAAGGCTTACGGGCTTCAATCGTCAAGTTTTGTATTGTAAAGTCAATATTTATACGGAACAATAAGTAATTTTTGTACCTGTGGTTCTTTCTTATAACCAGCAGAAAGAACGAAAGAAAAAAAAAAAAAAAAAAACCAAACAAAAAAGGTGGAAACCCCCCAAAGTTCATAAAAATATATTTGCATAAAAAATAGTTGGTCATTAAGTAGAAGAGTGACTCCCCCTCCCCCAAACACACAATTTATGGTGGAAATGGATCAGCCAGGGTAAGAAAATGGCATCTGAAGTATACTAAAGCCAAATAACCCCAGGCATATCTCTATGTAGAAATTAAAGTAATGGGTAAAACCAAACCAAAGTTACTACAAAAAGCAACAGGTTACCATACAGCTTCAGGCCACAAAACAAAACTCAGAGGCAGCAGAAAACTATGCAGTAACTCCATCCCACCCCAGTGCTCTTCTGTTCCTAGCCACAGCTCCTGTCAGCCACACAGAGTTTCAAGGCACATACTCATTTTTCCTCAGAGACCAGCTGCTAAATCTTTGTCAGAAATGGAAAGCTAGTTTTCATGAGTGCAGATATAAATACTATGACCAAATAAGCCCCACAACAGTTTATAAGCAGTAATGAAAAACAGAACTTCTGGGGTTGGTTTCTTTAATTACTAAAAAACATGTTTATTCATTCAAAGAAGTTTTTCAATATGCATCTAAGAGGTAACGAATTTTGCAAAGTTGTCAAATCAAGCAAAATAAGAGGAAAAAAGGCATACACTCCATAGGGAAAATTCTGAAGATAAGAAGAAACACATTTTGAAGATACTTCATTACAGGATGTATTGTTTTCATTTCTTCAGAATTTCTGGAGTGACTTATTTCTAAAATACCACAACCCTTTAAACCAACACCAATGTAACTTGCATAATTTTGGTAAAAAAACAAGTTACACTAAAGCAATTATGAACATCACAAAGAAACACCACACATGTTTTAAAAGGCCATTTTCTTAAGCTATATTAATATCTAGCTAACGTTATAATACTATTAGAATTAGGCTCCATTAAAATAGTTTAGCAAAAGAGCAACTTGCAGATCTAATTCACAAAAGCTTCCCATCAGTGTATGTAGAAAAGAGCCATGTTTAAATCATAAAAGTTACTATCTCTTCCTCAAGAGAGAAGTTGTATTTGTTATTCAAGCTTTATTTATACAAGAAAATCTTGTGTAAGTTTTCACTACTCTTACAATTAAAACAAACCAGAGCCAGTAACTAGCATATAAACTAGTAACTTGTTACAGTAAAAGTACTTTCATACCTTTTTTAATGTCATTTTCCTTCCCTCCCCACTCTGCTCTCTTGAAGCAGAAACAGCTGCAATGAAGTGCTCATTTTTAAGGCAGTCACCTGGTCTAAGTTAATCATTTTAAAGAAGCCAGAAGGAAGCTCATGAATGCTACTGTCCCACCTCAAAATCCTCATTAAAGGGACAGGGATGTGGCAGGGGGGAACCACCAGTAAACCAAACCTTGAGAAAGTTAGAGGAAAGAGGCAAGACTCTCTTGGATACCCATTTAGAAAAATAAAAGATTAAAAGAAATAAACAGGGAAGCTCTGTGTGATCTGGAGTCTGAAGTAGTGAGAGTTTTAACTGTAGCTGAACTGACATCTCTTCATTAGCAAAGTATTTTTGTTTCCATATATTCCTAAGGTGATGGTGCCACTCCACCACTGCTGCCTTGTTTATTCAGTTTAATGCAAAACACACTGTTCAAGGAACCATATCCTAAGTTTATCTTTATACTCAGAAAATTTGCACCCTGAGCTCACTGATGTGCTCCTGTAGCTTTTCTAAGTAACCTGTGCTCCGCTGCTCCTCACACTCAGCTTCAAAAACAATTGCTAAAGAGCCTAAAAGTCCACACAGGCACGGTGCTTATACAAATGGGAATATCTACACAAAGTAACTCCTTTGTAAAATTCGAGGGCTTAGCCAGTATTTCAGGTGAGGCAATATAGAAACTACAGTGTGGTATATATTTCGATGCAGTTATAAAAAAAATAATAAAAGCCTTGATTTATTTATAAAAGAAAAATCTAATTGTAAAAATACTAGTGTGGTTTAGACATACAACAAGACTAACCACAGGATGTACTAATAATCTTAATAGCTTACTACTTTATGCCAAAATACCTTTCTTAACATACCATAAAAGTATTATGAAGCACCAATTTTAAAAGCAAATGGAATAGGACTGAGTTTAGGAAACAAAATTTAATGCTTGCATATTGTGAGAGACTGATTCCTATAGATATAAAAAAGAAATTACTTTGATGCTACCAGTAAATCTTCTCTCACTTTCAGAGACCCTAAATACTATGGGAAAATCTGGTTATCATCATTCCTTCAGCATTGGAGAGACTTTTTTTGGGGGGGTGTGGGGTGTTGGGGTGGGGTGTTGATAGCAGTCAGTCTAGAAATACTGCTAAATCTGGCAAAAAATACACACACCAGGCACGAGGTCCACCACATGAGTTTATCACCATACCTGAATTTCAAACTATGGCTTCTTTTTTTTTCTAACTAATTTTGCTTCTATTCCTGAGAATGTCTAAATGTGATGAAGACTGCACACAAACTGCAGCCTGAGTGTCCACGCAGAAGGCTTACAGCTTAACCTTGAAATACACCTGAAGGAACAGCTAAATTCAAAAGACTTCAGTGTCAAAAGGAGGAACTACTATTTGCAGTAAAGAGTATTTTTTGACAAATCATGAAAGTCTTTTACGTTTCAGGAATTATGAGTATATGTTTTAAATCACTAAAAATTATTTTCCCCACCAATATTTTGTATGTATGTGTTATTTCCTAAGTAACCATAAAAATAACCATAGCTGTTCTGACAATTAGAGAAACAAATCCTTGTTTTTCTTCAAGAGCCCATTTCAACGTTAAAATTGCTAGTAGAAAGAGAGGTACTGAAATGTATTGTGGAAATGGACAATAATAAAGGAGAAAAAAAGACAATGGAAAAAGTGAGCTAATAAAATACAGAGAAATAGACTCGGAGGAAGATAGGAAAAAAGAAGAGACCATCTGGATCAAACTTTATGGAGAATAAGGAAATGGAAGAGAAAGATGTAGAACAGTAGAACTGGAGAAACAGAAAATCAGAAGTAAAACAGAGATGCTATAATACAAAAGCGTTTGTCTTCAGTGGGCTTGCCATTCTGTGTATGTATACCAAATATCAGAGCATAAAAAGCCTAGGATGTGTGCAATACCAGGTTTCTCTGAGATTTCAGGTAAACAGGTGTTGATCGACTTAAGTGTATATGCAAACCCTCTTTAGGTATGAAGCCAAGACACTCTGACACTCAACAAGTAGGTACCTGCATTTTAGCGTGACTAAATTAGGTGTCAGTGCTTCTTAGAGAAGGCTTTTTATTCTTATCGACTAGAGCTAGGTGCTCCTAAACACTCAGAGTGTCTTAGTGTACCTATTTTATTGATTGCACCTTGATTCTTGAAGGGCAATTCAGTGTTCCTGCATACTGAGCATGAAGTGCAAAGTCACCAAAAATCAATATACAGGACACACTAAGCACAGCGGCTCATCTTAAAAATGACTGACTCAGGCCTTCAGAGAACATTAGGTCTTCCTCTGAGACTTTTGCAGAACACCTTAGTGATTAAATTCCAGAAGACGACAACTGGTGTGTCTTGGAGTCTTGGAGACTTGCTTTAGGGAATGTGAATGCACACTTCCCAGATGAGTGCACTAACTACTGGGCAAGAAACAAGACTTCAGTGGAGTAAATGTTTTTCATTTCAACTAAAGATAGGCTCACTGCGCAGAAAGCTATAAAAATTTTATGGCAGCAGGAACAAGACTAAAAGCAAGCTTAATTTTGCAATTGTGTTTTAGAAAAAAATGAATAAAGTACATAAATTGTAGTGAGTAGGAAATGAACGTTCACAACTGATGAACTTTGCATGGAACTGAACATAGCAGTGCATGAAGTATGATATACAGACACTTAGACTTGTGTGGAGACAATCCCAATGTGGCTTAGGCAGGCAACTTTCTTCTACAGCCCACAACTGATCCCGAATAGGAGCCTCTGTTCAGACTTCTGGAGCTCTTCTTACAGAAAGGGACAAAAAGGAACTTCCCATTACCAATTTCAGACACCAAATGATATTACATAGTCCTGCAGAGCACACATTCTGATTACCTGCATCAGGTAATTCAGATTGCATGCAATCAGGGAACAGGCAGTCTGAGAGTGTGTCTAGGTGAAAAGATAAGCCACCACTTTGGCCTTCTGCTGCACTGATATGCCAAAAATGTAATCAGGTAGTTACAAAGCCATAGATAGAGTACTACAGCCTTTGAGTCTACAGTAATAATTAGTTATCAATTTAATTTCAGCATAACTAAATTTTTGGTATTTGTGAAATAAAGTATTTCCCCCAACTGTATCCAGCGTAACAGGGGCAGCACTGTACCACCAAAAGCAGTAGGAATCACTCAGTCCTTTCTGTATCGCAGAGTTCCTGTGTGACTTAAGTAACCTGGTGTCCGAGTTAAAACCAGCATTTTCCCACCTTAATAAGGCTGTGTCTAGACAATGTTTTAAGAAGACAAAAAGGTATGTAAGCTCACAGAGGTTATTAAGCTCTCACACTGTAACAGTTCTGCAAAGGTGATGCAGACAAAACAGTATCCCATATAAATTTGGGGGGGGGTTAGGGTGTTGTTTTCAAATTATCTGCAAGTATAGGATCAGATCTTTACAAAGTGATTCATTGATTTCTACAGGACAATTGCCTTCTTATACTGAGGTCCATCAGAATGAAACCATTTACGAAATAAGACAGAGAATAAATTAAAATGAGAAATGATTATAATCAGAAATAACAAAAAAGTAAGTTTAGAAAGTGAAAAAACCCCACCAAACTACATTTTAATTATGACCAATTAATAAAGTAGTTATCAAAAGCTAGTGACATAGTTACCGTATCTTAGTTCTTTTCTTATTTAGCTCCCTAAATGCAGTTCTGCTATTACCTGCATAAACACTTGCACCAACACATACAAGGTGCAAGCAGATCAATGGCAGAGTAACAGCAGGATGGTGGGAAAGCCCATTGTTAATGTTATAAATACTAAATGCAAGTGAAAGGCATACACAAAGCCCTTCTAGGGTATAATAAATCCTTCCTTAAAGTAATGCTTCATTCCTAACATTACAAGCAAATTCTTATAAGTGAAAGTTCCTGGACCTTAGTTCAGTCAGATCTACTCAAACCTCCCAGGCACATGCAGGGTGAAAAAACAGACTCACAGAAAGAGATGCCTACTGGGCCTGGGATAGCAGTACAACGCATAACCGCTATTAATTCACTGTCTGTCTTCAGACTACAACAGCAGTAGATTTAATTGGACAGTTTCACCCTGAAACAATTACGTGAGACATTGAAATTTTTAGAAAGAAACATCTGCAGCTTTTCACTGCTGAAGTTGGAAGGTATATATCATCTCAGACTACGCTTTTAGAAATATTTTGCCTTATTTTAGCTTGTCTTTAATGCAACTCGGAAAAAAAAAAAAAAAAAAAAGCCTGACCTGTACTAATATCTTGTAAATCCCTCTTGTCTCTTACTAAACTGAGCGTACACATTCAGTTGTTAAAAACTCAACTCATTAGTAATTTGGAGCTCAGCCACCTTGCAGGACAGCCCCCTTTAGGAGAGAGATATGGAAGAGAGATCAGGAGGTTTACCACAGTGGAAAAATAAGTACTGCTTTAAAACTAGTAGTGCCAAGAACTAGACCTTTAAGACAGATTGGCTTGCATGTCTTCCTTAAGCCAAGTACACAGAACTACTGCAGAACTCTGAATATCTAAAGGCAGAGTTTTATACTACATAGACTAGAACAAGACAACTTCTAAGAAAGGGTGAAAACTCAAGTCACCTGGAGGAACAACATGAAAGGTTCTGAAAACAAAGGCTACCTTCTCCAGCTGAGTCCTTTTGAGGCAAATCCATATTTTCAATCCAGCAACTGTCAGAGGCTTTCAACAAGTACTACATTCCCCCCCTTTAAGTCCCCACAGGAAAAACTCCTTCTCCCTCTATGACAACCTCAAAGGCTTAGGTTTGGTTCTATTTCTTCTCTTCTCAAAAGTTTCCAAGCATGTAGTCATTGAAACTATCTACTTGTATATACACTGAAATTCCAGAAAAGGATCTGAACTGAGCATGTTCAGTTACACAATGAAAAGCTCAGACCCTCTCTCTCCACAAGAGGATTCAGTTTGGCACCAAACATAACACCCAGGTCAAAGCAATCAGGCAGCTGTTTAATAGGATGCTGAAACATCCACACATGAAGTAGCTAAAGCCCCCACATAACAGATACACCATCCTCAAGTCCCGTTAACAGCCATCTGTTACAAACTCACTTAGCTAATGAAAAGTTACTTTTCCTACCTGTGACTGTGGAGGAGCGCATTGAAAGCCAATCCATCAGACCAGCTACTGGTGAAATTGATAACATTGACCTGTGGGTAATTACGAGTCGATTGGCGGACCCAGCTCAGCAGAATCTTTTCACTGTTTGTCTGCTGCAGTCCAGCCATGATGTTTTTCATTACATCTTTGACCTGCAACAAGAGACACAATTTCATCAATGACTGGAACTTGCTCATTAAAAGCTGACCTTTTTTTTTTTTTTTCTTTACACAAAATAACTTCAGTTGCCTAGATTTAAGCCTTAAAGACAAACCTCCTAAGTAATTAAAGCACATACTTGGTGTAACAGTATAACGATAGCAGACAGGCTTGAATGCTTCCAGACAAATGAGACTGACGACTTGGTCACCATTGGTGATGGATTCAGTACATTCACGCCTGTGCCACCTGAAGTGTTCCATGCATGAACAGAGAAGGCACATTTTTTTCTGCCACTTATGGGAACAGAGTTCGTTCAAACAAAGTATTTCTCCTTGTGGTTTTCTTTGCTCTGGAAATAAATCCTTATTTAATATGATACCTTATAGCAAAAGTTGTTAAGAGGATGAAAAGGATTCTTCTCTCATTGACAGAGCTGAAAGGAGGCAGAATAAATGTGCTCAGCGCACTGTAGATTATGTTTTCAACTTAAATGTGCAAAGTACATATGCATACATGCACTTGGATGAAAAGTTAATTTCATTGCACACATTAAAACAGTATTGCATGTGATTAATTTTTAATTTTTCAATGAATAGTTAATATTCCTCTTTCATTAGAGAAAGCTTATTGACCTACAGTTATTATTTCACAAAAAGCCATTATTTTTGAGGCCTTCTAATAACATTAGCCTGCAGTTTGACACAATGCAGTTGATTGCATATTTCATAACTAGTGAAAGAGCACCAAAACCTTATATTAAGAAGTCTATAATTTATTGTCCTGTAAAGTAAATCCTTTTAAATAATTGTTTTCTCCATATATCTTATAAAGGCCACAGCTTTTTTAAAATATCCTTAAGATACAATTTACTATAAAGTTGCTTATTGTTGTTTATTTGCTTATGGAGTATAAAATTTCATTATGAGTCTCCGCTTGAATTGCTCCACAGACAGTATCAGTTGAAGAACAACATTCAGTGCAGAAGTTACTTTAAGATAAAGGATAAAACACTTTGAAATTGTACAAACCCTACGATAACATGCAGAAGATGTAATCTCAAAGAATAATCAACAACACAAAAAAGTTAATTAGTATGATACTGAAGAAAAAAAAAATCAGATACCATTTGATTGTTCAGTCTGGTAAGTTGCTTCCTAGTTTCACAGTAATTAATTCAATCATTTTAATAAGTGAAGATACGAATTACTAAAAGAATGTCTTGGTTTTACATCTGAGATGCATAGACTATCAATGCCTTCAATTTTCCTTTTGAGTCTCAGGTATAAAGTTAACTTTATATGTTATTAGTTTCTGAGATGGGAGGAGAATTGATCCTCCCTAAATTTCACGGACACATTCCTGACTGTGGTCTAAGATTGTAATTTTCACCAGTAAAATTTAATTTAAAATTCTGTCAGATAAGAATAGCAGGATGTTACAGTTGCTTCCATTTCTACACCAAGAGACAGAAAGTAAAAAGTTCAAGAAAAGTAATTAATATACTCTTTAATTTTGTTTCATATGTCTGAGTGGGTATCTTGAATTTCTCATTAATATTTTAGTGTCTTCATTATTGAGAGGTGACGATGTAGATTTACATAATTCAGCAAGAAGCTAAGAGATTTCCCTCCTGTATTTGCAGGCAAAACCCCTTCACTACTATCAAAATACAACATGTTGTTTTTCATGAATCCAGGTGCTATAAAAGATGAAAATTTTCAAGTATAGCATCTATCGCACCAAATTTTAACAATATGAAAGACTAGAAAATATTGAAATTATAGC